>NC_046663.1:126724087-126730624 GCF_010883055.1 Belonocnema kinseyi
TTTATGGAAAATTTATACTTTTTGATTAAAAATTACATTTTTCGGTTGAATTATGAACTATAAATATGTTTTGGTTGTAAAATCGTTCTGTTGTAAATGCAACTTTTGTTAAAAATTAAAATCATAATTTTTAGGTAGAAATACTCTTTTTTTTTAAATTAAACAATTTCGTTGAAAGCTCATGTCTTCTCTTGGAAATTGACCTTGTTTAGTAGAAATTTAATCTTTTTGGTTGAAAATGTATCATTTTTGGTCAAAAATGCAATTGTTTCGTTAAAATATCAACTGTACATCTTCTTGGGTTTGAAAGTCGATTATTTGACTAAGAGTTGAACTACTTTGTAAAAAAATACGTTTTTTTAACAAGGTTTTTTAATTATGGTTGAAAATTTAACTATTTGGTTGAAAGTTTAACTCTTTCATTGAAAACTCATATTTTTTGCTTTAAAAATTCAACTTTTTGTAGATAATTCGTCTTTCTTACTTTAAAATTAAATAATTTCTTTAAAAATTCATGTATTTTCTTTAAGATTTGTCTTTTGTTGTAGATCGTCAATTTTCTTGGTCGAAAATTCATCTGATTGGTTGAAAATTTAACAATTTTGTTCAAAATTAATTTTTTCTGTTAAAAATTATTTATCTTTATCTGAAAATGTAACTATTATAGGATTGATTAAAAATTCATCGTATACATTGGTTAAGTTTGAAAATCGTTTTTTTTATAGAACATTAATCTTCTTGGTAAAAATTTCACCTTTTCCCTTGAAAATTTAACAATTTTGTTGAAAATTCGTTTTTTTTTCTTGTTCAATTCAATTTTTTAGCACAGTATTTATCTGGAAATTGTAATATTCCATTTTTGGTTAAAACTTTATCCTGTACATTTTATTAGTTAAAATACCAATTATTTGATAGAAAATTAATTTATTTTGGTGAAAAGTAAACTTTTGGGTTGAAAATTGATTTATTGTGTTAATTCGATTTTTTTCCTAAAATTTAAAAAACTGAAATCTCAACTGTTTTGTGAACAATTTTTCGGTTTGGATGAGTTCAACAGTTTTTAATAAAAAATGTAAGCCTTTTTTTATGAAGATTCATAATTTTAAATGAAAATTCATTTCTTTCGTTAAAAATTTAAGGATTTGGTTGAAACTTCGTTTTTTTTTAGTTGAAAATGAAACTGTTTTGTTACACCGTTCGATTTTTAAAATTGTCAATTCGTAAATAAGACTTTTGAGTTTGGATTTATAAATAAAAATGCAATAATTAATAATATAAAGCGACTTAAAATAAACCAATTCAATTTATAATTTCAAAAGTGTCCAATTAAAAAAGAATTGTAATTAATCCATTTTTATTGATCAAAATGAACTATTCCGTTTAAAAATAAGTTTACACTGTTTTGTAAAAAAATCATCTTTTTGGCTTTGAAATTCAACAACTAAAAAAAATCCTTATTGACTGATAAGTCAACTCTTGTGTAAAATTAATATCTTTTTGGATGAGTTCAACAGTTTTTAATTAAAAATGAAAACTTTTTTTGTTGCAGATTTATCAATTTAGTTGAAAATGTAATTATTTTGTTGGAAATTTGTTATTCTCTTTTTTTTTTAATTGAAAATTCAATTATTTTGATAGTAAGTTAATTTCTATTATCTCCAAATAACAATGCAAAAATATTAATCTGGAATAACTTAAAATAAAAACAATGTAACTTTTATTTTAAAAAGTTTTAAGTTAAAAAATTAATTTAATCGTTCAATTTTTAGTGTTACGAACTGAAATTTTTTTGAATTATTATCATTTTGAACCTTAAAAATAATAGCGTAATTTGTATTTTTTAACCAGAAATCTCTGAAATGTTAGTCATAAAAATTTTAAAATGGTAATTTCGTGTTTTAAAATAATTTAATTTAAAAAATTGTAAAATTAAAAGGTGTTAAAAGTTTGTGTTTTATGCGTATGAATTATTGAGCGTTTAAATGAAATATTTCTGAATTGAAAATTTGTCATGCTTCAGTTATAAAAGTTCAAAAAGAAAAATCAAAAAAATCATTTTCAGATTTAAAATGTTTAATTTTCTAATTTCATCCTGAATTTTGAATTGGAACAGGAACAGGAAATTTTTCAAAGCAATTGTATGTATTTCTGAATTGGATCAGAGATTTTTTGAAAAAACTATATAATTCAGATCTGGAACAGCCATTATAAACAACTATTAAAAACTATACAAATTTGAACAGAGTGGTTCGAAATAGAAAGCCTTGAATTGTTAAAATTGTAATGAGCTAAATTTTAAGTTTGAACGCTACAATTTTAATTTTGAATAATATTCAAAATTAATTTAAAACTTGAAATTATTTGAAATAATTTAAAACACGATTTAGATTTTTGCAGATTTAAAAAAAAGCTTTTGAGAATTGTAAAATATTTAAAAAGAATAACAAAAATTGTTGTGATTGCTATGAAAATTGAAAATGATTTTTTAGTTTAAAAAATTAATTTTAAGTGAGTATTTCAAAAAATAAAAAAAAATAAAACAAAAGGAATCAGGACGATTTTAAGGCAATTTTTTTATTTTGCAGTTTTTTTAATTTTAGTAAAAAGTCGAATTAACACAATAAATAAATTTTCAACCCAAAAGTTTACTTTTTAACAAAATATGTTAATTTTCTATCAAATAATTGGTGTTTTAACTAACAAAATGTACAGGATAAAGTTTCAACCAAAAATGGAATAGTACAATTTCCAGATAAAAACTGTGCTAAAAAATTGAATTGAACAAGAAAAAAAAACGAATTTTCAACAAAATTGTTAAATTTTCAAGGGAAAGTTAAATTTTGGACCAAGAAGATTAATGTTCTATAAAAAAAACGATTTTCCAACTTAACCAATATATACGATTAATTTTTAATCAATCATATAATAGTTACATTTTCAGATAAAGATAAATAATTTTTAACAGAAAAAATTAATTTTGAACAAAGTTGTTAAATTTTCAACCAATCAGTTGAATTTTCGACCAAGAAAATTGATGATCTACAACAAAAGACAAATCTTTAACAAAATACATGAATTTTTAAAGAAATTATTTAATTTTAAAGTAAAAAAGACAAATTATCTACAAAAAGTTGAATTTTTTAAGCAAAAAATATGAGTTTTCAATGAAAGATTTAAACTTTCAACCAAATAGTTAAATTTTCAACCATAATCAAAAAACTTGTTAAAAAAACCTATCTTTTTTACAAAGTAGTTCAACTCTTAGTGAAATAATGATTTCTTAACCAAAAATGGTATTGATTGTCAGTTTCAAAAATCTATTTTCAACGAACGAGATAAACCTTAAAATAAATAAAAATAAAATTTTTTAAAAAGTAGTTGAAGTTTTGATAGAAAAGAGGACTTTTTTTACAAAATAGTTACATTTTCAACAAAATAATTAATTTTTCAATCAAATAATTGAGTTTTTATCCGAACGAGATGAATTCAAAAATCGCCAGTTTCTTTAATTTCTTTAAAATGCGGATCAAGATATAAATGAGACCATTATAATATATCATAATTATAATATTATCATTATTAATATAGGCATATATTTATATATAAAATAGTATTAATATTTACATAATTTATATTTTATACATGAAATAACATAACGTCAAAATATACGCATATAAAGAGGCGCGCGATTTATTTAAATCATGAGAAACGCCAGCATCAAAATCTGGAAATATTAAAATCTCAATCTCCTGAATTTATTTCAAAGCAGTTAGCAGCTAGATATATAAATAGAATCGCCGAAGTGCTCCGACCGGCAATCGTGCACCTTCGAGTTTTCAAATTCAGAAGAGGAGAAACGGGTTGCGCGCGCCACTCAGTCATTCACAGCGTCTTCTACTATATTTACACGGCCATAGCCCTGTCATAGTATTGGACCACATCTCGTTTCAGATCTGGGATCACTGCGCCCAGCACCAACTAGCGCTCTTAACCTGCCTCACACGGATGCACACCGTATAAGTAACACGGATATGTACTCAACCATAGCGATCCAGACTCCGTATTACTTATTGCTATTCGTAAGGAAAAAAGTTGAAACATGGCAGCACTGTAGATATGGATTTCTGGAACTACGGTGACGTCATCAGGATGGAATCTTGTTTACCCCAGAAATTGTTTAATATTATATGAAATATGATGCCCCTGTCGGTAAATATCAAAGGAGAATGTTTAATTAATTTAGTTCACATAGATAAGGATTCCAGGAATCGAAGATGACGTCATCAGAATGGAATTTTGTTTACCGAGAATTGCTTAACATTATATGAAATATGAGGCTCCTGTTGTCAAATATCAAAAGAGAATGTTTGATTAATTTACTTCACACAGATAAGGATTCCAGGAATCGACGATGACGTCACCAGAATGGAATTTTGTTTACCGAGAATTGTTTAACATTATATGAAATATGACGCCGCTGTCAGCAAATATTAAAGGAAAACGTTTAGATAATTTAGTTTACATAGATAAGTATTTCAGGAATTGACTATGATGTCATCAGAATGGAATTTTATTTACCGAGAATTGTTATAATAGCACGAGGGTGGTTGCAGATCTAGGAAATTTTCAATGCCGCACCATTGCGGTAAACATTTAATACATCAAAAATTATATTATTTTGAAGTGAAAAACTTTAATTTTGGGAATAGTAGGTATTAAATAGTCTTAATATTGCGATATCGTATATCATATCATATTCCATATTTTTGGGACTGAGAATGTCCATTCCCATGATTTTTAAGTATTGATTTCCAATATCGATAGTGTGGATTGTTCAAACTGTGATTCGTTAATCAACACAAGGAGCGAAACCAATTTTACAGCCTTCTGCGCTCTTGCGGCAAGTTTGATATTCGTACGGAAAAAAGGGTCCAGAACCCGCCTTACCTATCTACTCACGCAATCCGAAATTGTACGTCATTTCCGTATTTTGCGAACAGTTTTACGTCGAAATATATGGAAAATATGGTTAATAAAAACAACAACAAAAAATTAATTTGTAAATAACAGAGATTTTTAAAGTAAAACATTTTGAAGTCTATTGAAAAAGAAAACGGTGAAAAAAGTGCAAAGAGTGCGGCTACCAAGGCCATTATTTGCATCTGTTGGCACCAGTCATCTTCTAAAAAATGTTTAAAAATTCGGCGAAACTCATGGAAGATGATGTTCCCGGTGCAAAATTAGTGCACGAATCAGTAGAAGAGCACAGTATTGAGGAGCTGAAACGATGTCCTAAATGTAGAAAACCACCATTAAAAGAAAAAAAAACGTGATTTAGTGGAAAGGTTAGTTGAGGTTTTGTACGGCAGGTATAAATATTTTCTTTTATACAAAATTTGTAGTTCAGAACTTTGTTTGAGTAAATATTTAGTATTCATACAAATATAAAATAACACAATATTATATTTCCTACTTCTCTTTTTCAAGTTCAGACAATAAAAAGGCATTTGTAAGTGATTTCCTGTTATAAGGAATGTACTAACAAATTTTCCTTCTTTCATATCAACTGGTTATAAATACATAAATATGATAGTTTTGCGTGCTCAAGTGAAAGTATTAAGTAGATTTTATTTCTATCAAAACATTTAGGAGGTTCGAACCCCCGATAACAATGCTTCATTTAATATGGAAGCAAATGTTAACAAAGAAAGAAAATATTAATACCTGCCAAACACAACCTCAACTAACCTTTCTACTGAATCACTTTTTTTTTCCTTTTAAAGATTGTTTCCTATATTTTACCCATCGTTTAAGCTGTCAACTGCGCTCTTCCACCAATTTGTACTCTAATTTTGCTCCTCGAACATCATCTTGCTCGCCACACTTTTCGCACTTTTTTCGCAGTTTTTTTCTGAATATAAATAAAAATTTTTGTCTTTAAACTCAACAAAAATGTATACTTTAACATTCTATAGTAGCGGAGACGAAATTTTCAAAGTCACTGAACACCCAGCTTATAAGAATAATTCGCTGCTTCTTACCTCTCATCATTTGAATCTCATATTCATCGTTACAATTTTTATAATCATACGGATTACAATTTTCGTTTCAGTTAGTCAAAAGCGTTTGATTTCCATATTTTATGCAATAAGTAAAACAACAGATTTTATCACCAATTAATTACGTACAACCTGCAGATATTCACTTCATTTAATTAATTAAGATCGAAGTACAAAACGATTTTGACACTTTTCAAACGTCAAATACCACTCACGTACCGTTACATTAGTGAAAACCAACTCCAATTTTTAAGAAAGTACTTAATGCACGTCCCGAATGTATTTATGAACAATTTTAATGTTGTGCTGCATTTTTTTTAATTCGTAATTAATTATTTATTTGAAATGCGCGGTGAATCCTGGGGAACATAACCTTTTTTCAGAATTTGGTTATACGTATATTATGCGCATTGCGCATAATATACGGGTCTTTCATTTCTTTCAAATGCGGATCAAGGTATAAATAAGACTATTATAA
>NC_046663.1:126730724-126738760 GCF_010883055.1 Belonocnema kinseyi
CGCGATTTCGCTGGAAGCGGGTGCAATTTTTCAGATTAGCACCCGCTCCCGGCGAAATCCTGCGGTTGTCCTTATGACAAATTTTTAAATATATATATATGTGTGTGTGTTTAATAGTATTAATATTTACATCATTTATAATTTATACTTGAAATAACGTAACCTCAAAATATGCGCATATAAAGAGGAGCGCGAAGTATTCAAATCATAAAATCGCCAGCATCGAAACCTGGAAATATTAAAATTCCAATATCTTGATTTTATTTCAAAGCGGACAGAGATATAAATAGAACCGCTGAAGTTTGCCGACCGGCAATCGTGCAATTGTGCATTATCATTGGTTAAATAATTTTGAATTATTTAAACTAATGGAATTTGTTTAAATATTTTTTTTAAGCATTTATTTGTTTCCCTTAAAATTATCACTGTTAGTCTAGTGGAATATATAATAACATTGGTTCATCAATTTTTTATTGTTTAAACAAATGGAATTTGTTTAAATAATTTTTTTAAATTCGTTTTTGCCTAAAAATTATTACCACTGGTCTAGTGGAATATTTATCAGTAATAATTAATAACTAATTAATCATTAATTTAATCATAATTAATTTATCAGTCATATTTGAGTAATAATTTTTATCAAAAAAATTTTTTTAAATAAAATTAATCAAACAATGTTGATAAATGTTCCACGGAAAAAATATTAATAATTTCTAATTAAAAAATTATTTACAGAAATTCCATTTGTTTAAACAATTGAAAATTTATGAACTAATGTTAATAAATTATCCACTAGACCAATAGTAATCATTTTTAAGAAAAAAAAATTCGAAAAAAATTGTTTGAATAAATCCCATTTGTTTAAACCATAAGACACTTATTAACCAATGGTAATAAATATGCTAATAGACTAATAGTAATAATTTTTAGGGGAAGAAACTAATTTTCGATGAAGAAAATTATTTAAACAAATGTCATTTGTTTAAATAATTGGAAATGAATGAAACAATGATAATAAATATATCCACTAGACCAATATTAATAATTTTAAGTAAAAAATACGAGAATACAGTGTTTAAAAGGTCGATTTCATGAAAAATTGACATTTTTGGTTTTAAGGGTAGTTTTCAGATACTCGTGGGGGTGTGTTAGGTGTCTCAAACCCATATGTCTCGTAGATGAAATTCTTCTTTGCATAATTCTCTACAGGCGTCCATAGTTTCCCGTCACATTTTTTCAAACCCTAAAACATTATTCTAAAAACTAAAAAAAGTGATTTTTCCCCATGAATTGTACATAGGAAACTTCAAGTCAAATAGAATAAACCTGTTAAAATAAAAAATGAAAAAATAAAAAATTAGGGTATTTCTTTTTTCGGATTTAGAATAAAATATGGGAGCGGGTCGTTGCCCTCTAGCATGCAAAAAAAATTTTCCATACATTTTTGGACCACCCCAATGTCCAGTGCCTAATTTACATGTGTATAAATTTTCAAGTCGATCTATGCAACGGTGTGGACGGTATCGAGCCTGAGCGGTACAAATTTGTATTCTATACATTAGATAATGCAAAATATAATTGAATATATATCTATATACATACGTATAGCAACTTAAGTGGCCTTAAACTGATGATGCTTATGCAAATCAAAAGTTTTTGACCAATCGTCACCAAATTTCGCACACATATTCTTTGGGCTCCAAAATGGATCGTAAGAGTTGGGGGTGGACATGCCAAGGGATGGGGCCGGTGAGAAAGAGGGCACAGATGCAGTTTTTGATGAATCGGCCTCAGATTTTTCATACATATTCTTTTTGGGCTCCCAGTCAGGTCGTAACAATATTGAAGGATGATGGAGTGTAGGGGGAGGGAGTACAGTTATTCAAATATATAAAATCAAGTGACCTTAAACGTATGATGTTTATACGAATCCAGATTTTGATAATTAGCACCAAATTTTTCACACATATTCTTTGGGCTTTCAGGTAGGTCGTGATAGTATGGGGGCGATACAAGAGATTATGGTGAGGAAAAAGGGCACAAACTTAATTTTCTCTCATCGACAGCAAATTTTTCACGCATTTTCTTTGAGTGCTGGATAGATCTTACGAGAACTTGTCGGGAAGTGATATGGGGGGAGGGGCAGTTTTTGAAAACTACTATATGAATTTAAGATTTTTGAAGTCTTTTCGCCGGCTACGTAAGAATTTTACGACTGATTTCAAAATGCTAAATATTGGATTCAATGACTGGAGTAAAATTTTTATAATTAAAAACAATTAACATTTACTGTAATTAAGCTCATATTTCTGTTTTACGTTCTCAGAGACTTTTTAAGGTTTAGTTTAAATTTCACTGTAGACTTAGCATTTACTTCGCATTTCACTATCGACTTTACATTTTTCAAATCTAAATTCTACGATAAATACTTAAAATTGTATGTTGCTTTCATTTCATTTCATTTGAATGAGCATTCCAAATAAAAAGGGATTATAAGTACAATGGATACTAATTTCAAGATCATAGGTATACGCGCCTCTAATCCGACGCGAGATTACCTAGGTATAGGCAAGTGAGGGGTAGCAATTGTGGGGGTACACTTAAGCAGGTATAAATACGAGTCAGGGTTATGACCATACTAAGTCTAGTGTAAGAAAACTCGAAGAGTAGAAAGAAGGGCTAGGTTGGAGATCTTTGGTAGGAGTAAACCAAAAATAACGAAGTAATAATTGCATATTGTTACGGTCAGAAGCCAATTACTTTCAGGCTACCTGGGTACGCCCCCCCCCCCCCACCCCAAAGGGCTACCAATCACTCAGCCCAACTGCTGCCGTCGATGCCAGTCAGCGGGAGTAATGTGGAATAAAAGTTGATATATAAAATTGTTTGAATTTTGCACTTACTAGTTAATAAATAGAATTATTGAAATGTGCCAATTATAACGATTCCAACAATATGTTATTTCTGCCGTCCCAACAAGAAAAGTCGTAACTACATTTCGGATGTGTCCCCTGCCATCCCAATTTCTGTTAGGTTGACAGGGTACTAATCCGAAATGTAGTTACGACTTTTCTTGTTGAGACGGTAGATTTGACTTATAATTTTGTAAATTAAATAATAAATACTCAAATCAACTGCAGATACGTAAATGTTTGGTGCAATATGTTACTTAGCTTGAGAAATTCCGGAAGCTAAAATTTGGCTAGATTTGAAATTTTATTAATTAACTTCATAATTTTGGTTTATTTCTCACACAATCGCATTGCTCAAAATTAGCCTTAAATAATTTTGCACTTCCAGTTCAAAAGTATAAATAGTTTTATTCCTAACTTAATTTGAAAACTCAATAACAGATTACATAAATTTTTTTATTGCTGAATTCATTTTTTATGAAAGTTCATTAAAAATACTATTTCAACACATAAAAAGAAGGATTTTCATTGAGTCAAAATCGAAAGTGCGGTTTTTAACCCTAGACGGATCTTATACATTTTTTTGCCCTCACCGGCTCCTGTGGGTGACAAATGTCCCCCATTTGGATTCCTTGTGCATAATCTTTTCCTTTCATCGGCATCAGATATTAGTATACACCATTCTCTTCATTTTTTAATATCGGAGAGATTGGTGTATATAACATCCTGTTTCAATGAATTGAAAATGTTGAAAAAAATGTTTAAACAAATAAAAATCGAGAAAAATCGTGTTTTTGACAATTTTTGGTAAGCATCATATCATTTCTTTTTTAATTAACTAATTTAAAATTTTCAAAGGCCATTTTGAAGGGGACAAATTGTACTGTAAGGCGATGTAGCTTATAATTAGGTTCCTTCCAAAAGGTATATTTATTTGAACATTTGAAGTTAGAAAATTTAAAAAAATGAGGAATATTATAAGCGCGGGCAAAATGCTTATTATTATAAATAATTTGAATATATAATATGTCGATCTCTTTGCTTTCTGATGCACAATAAGATGGTTTCATTTAAATAAAGATAAAAAAATTAAGAAAAAGTTTTTTCAATGAAAAAGCGGTTAGTAAGTTTGAAAGATAGGAAAAATTCATCGGAATTAAAAAAAGAAGCCTTTTCTGAAAAAAGCTATTTTTATTTTCAAACTAATCCTCAAAATTAACTTAAATTAAAAAACAATTACTTACAATAAATTTTGCATTAAATAAGCTTAATCTATTTCGGTGCGCAGGTTGCACAAGACCGCCCTATGTTCGTCACACACAAGTCGGTTGCAACTTCTCTCTCTTTCCTGCGACACTGTAGTCACAGCATCGGCACTTTTTAGTTCGCATATTCTCGACAACTTTGATAAGAAAAACAATTATTAATTTATTATTTATTAATTTATTTATTATTGGAAGAGGGGCCAAAGCAGAAAATTGCATTTGCTGAAGTGTAAACAAAACTTTTTTAAATGATTTAGAAAAATTTTGAAAATAATTATTCTTTCTTCTAAAAGTAATATGTTTTCATCTTTTTATGAAAAAATTAATGGTTTCGGTTAAAAAGTTAACTGTTTTAGTCAAAAATATATTTCTTTTCTTATTAAAATACATTCTATGTGGCTGAAGACTCATAATTTTAGTAAATTGTAATTGAAAAATTAAGAGTTTACCCTTTTTATCCACGAGTTAATTTGTTTTCAAAATCAAATAAGAATGTTCATTCGATGACTCTTTTCTATGTTGCTTTGTAAATTTACAAGAACTATTAATTATTGAAACAATTTCAATTGAAAAGTTAAGAGCTTAGTTTTCTTTCTACGAATAGGTTCCATTTTTAACATAACTAACTAAGAATATCTTTCCGATGATTTTTTTTATGTTGCTTTGAAAATTTACATTTATTAATTATTTAAAAAATGTGAATCAGAATATTTATATTTTGGATATTGTTTAAGAAAGAGGCATACTTTGTTTACAGAGTGGACTAAGAATGTCTTTCGATGATCATTTCCTACGATACTTTGTAAATTTATAATAATGAATAATCATTTAAGCAATTTTTATAAACATATTGAGAGTTGCGGTATATTTCAGTCAACAAACACAATTTGTTTACCAATTTAACTAAGATTTTCTTTGCGATGATTCTTTTCTAAGTTTTTGTAAAATTTACAAGAATTATTTATTATTTAAAAAACATTCATACAAAATTCAGAACTTAACTATTTTTTAGATTTTGAACCATTCGGACATTTTAAGGAAATTAATTTTTATAAGAAAATGTATGCACTATATACTCAATAAGAAATAAAAAAAAGTAGAAACTTTTTAATGGTAAAAACTTTTATTTACATAAGTTTTCAGTAATTATTTCTTTTTATTAATGTATTCTACTAATTCCATAATCTTTTCGGTTGAATAATTTTCTTCATCATAATTTTCTGTACTATATTTTGTCTTGCAATATACTTCTCCATATATTTTACTGTGACTAATCACTCATAGTCGAACATATAACCAATATTATTATTATTACCTATTGTAATATATGAAAAGTTGTACGCGCCGACATTTTAAATAATGTTTCCAAACTCACATAAACATGTTTAGTGTTGCACAATAATTTATTTTGCGTCGACAAAGGGTATCCATGCGAAGCCGTGTGCAAATAAAAGTTATTAAAGCAAAAATGAATATCGCGGTATCATGTTAAACTTAATTTCCAAATAAAATGATTGCGAGTAAATTAGTGGGTCCCGCGCGAAGCACATGTATGAGCTTCTACTTCGGTTTGAAAATTGGTCTGTTTTGGTCAAGGCTTGAGTTCCTAAAAAGAAACCAGAAGTACCAGCAGTAAAACGTCTAGAGCCGGCCCCTCCTCAAAAAATTTCTAAAGTTAGATTGTAAAAACCACCCTTTTGATTTTGACTCCATGAAAATCCTTCATGTTCTGCTTTTTAAGTGTGGAACTAGTATTTATAATTAACTTTCATAACAAATTAGTTAAGGAATAAGAAATGTATGAAATTAATTACTAAGAGTTCGTATCTGGCCAAATTTTAGCGTCCAGAATTTCCCAAGCTAATTAACATACTGCACCAAAACATTGAAGCCTCGCACAGTGGTCTGGAATAGGAATTTAATGTTCATAATCGCCCACAAGTCGTATTTCTTAACCGATTTAAAAGTTTTTTTTAGAAATACTCAGAAATTAATTTTTAACAGAATTGTGGTTTGCCTTTTTAAAATTTTCTTCACAGAGCAACAATATATAAACAAATATAGTTAGCAAATTGACCATTTTAGCGTTGTGAATTTTTATCTCAAGAAAAAATGCAGATAAAAACTCACTATCAGTCGGAATTTTGCACATGCATTCATAGAAGATAATTAATTTAAATAATATTCAACTTAATTATTATTAACAATTTCTATAAACAAATTCGTTATAAACGAGTTTTTCTCATAGCTGAATTGATTTTTCTGAACAAAAGTGATTCACAATTGTCTTTAAAGCCATTTATATACTTTAAGCTTTATCAAACATAAGCAATATAGATTGTTCATAACTGAAGTTATCCGACAATAAACTAACAGTGATTCCAAAATTGAATATGGGACATTAAATAATAATTTGCGTAATTCTTAATAACAATTTCAAAGCAAACTGTCCATAGCAGTAACCCTGTACTTGCGTTTTTAGAAGTCACCTATCTTTCATTTGTTTTATGCAATTTCCTTAAAAAGTAAATGAGGAACAAGTGAAAATAAGGTCTAATAACGCTGTATGAATCTTAATTTATTTATTTTAAGTTTTTTATAATAATCTCATTATTATTATAAGTATCCATTTTTTTCATTGATTCAATAACACAAATAAGATTATCATAAAAATGAATGAAGAAAAAATAACTTTTTTCTACGACCAACCGCAGATTGTCACGCATTGTTTTAAAATTGTTATTAACAATTACGCAAATTATTATTGAATGTCCCATATCCAATTTTGGAATCACTGTTAGTTTACTGTCGGATAATTTCAGTGGAAAACCGTCCTTTTTGCATGTAAATAAAAATAAATCATAGTTTTGTTTAAAAAATTGTTTATAACAATCATATAAATTATTCTTCATTTAATTTCATTGAATAGTCACCGCAATAAATGTCACTCTAATAATTATTGAAAAAAAAAACATTTTTTTTCTACGAGGAAACGGCCGATTAGGAGACTTGTTTAACTAACTTGTTATAAACAATCTATATTGTTTATGTTTGATAAAGCTTAAAGTATATAAATGGCTTTAAAGACAATTGTGAATAACTTT
This sequence comes from Belonocnema kinseyi, assembly GCF_010883055.1. Taxonomy (NCBI): domain Eukaryota; kingdom Metazoa; phylum Arthropoda; class Insecta; order Hymenoptera; family Cynipidae; genus Belonocnema; species Belonocnema kinseyi. The sequence continues at coordinate 126,738,006 of NC_046663.1, forward strand.
TGTTCAGAAAAATCAATTCAGCTATGAGAAAAACTCGTTTATAAAGAATTTGTTTATAGAAATATTTATAAAAACAATAGTTGCTAACTCATGCTAATTTTGTTCTTACAAATTATGACTCTTATTAAAAATATTAGGAACTAGCGTGAAATAAACGATTTTTTCAATGATAAAAAAACACTAATAAGAATTTTTTTATAAAAATTGTTTATAATAATTAAGTTAAATATTATTAAAATTAATTATGTTCTATGAATGCATGTGCAATAATTCCGGCTGATAGTGAGTTTCTTTCTGTATTTTTTCTTGAGATAAAAATTCACAAAGCTAAAATGATCAATTTTGTCACTATATTTGTTTATATATTGTTGCTCTGTGAAAAAAATTTAAAAACAGCAAACCACAATTCTCTTAAAAATTAATTGCTAAGCATTTCTAGAATAAAACTTTTAAATCGGTTAAGAAATGCGACCTGTGGGCGATTATAAACAATAAATTCCTATTGCAGACCACTGTGCCTCGGTTCCGGCTCGTTTCGGTATCGCCTTGGTTTTTCCGAGGAATGCGACATACTAGGCAGTCTGATAAGTCCCTGAAAAATGAAACACGAAGAAGTTTTTTTGGCCAAAGTCGGTTTTATTTTTCAACATACACTCCTTTTAGGTCGATACAGCGATTCCAACGATTTTCTAACTTTTTGATACCGTCCGAAAAGTACTCGATCGGAAGGTCTCCAAAATACGCCTCAGTTTCAG
>NC_046663.1:126738860-126739930 GCF_010883055.1 Belonocnema kinseyi
TCCAATAATGATGAATAGTATGCTCCGATTATGGTTTTACCTTTTTCAAGATAGTCCACGAATATTATGCCATGTGCATCCCAAAATACGGAGGCCATAACCCAAATCATTGAAAAAATCTAAACATAGTTGTGTTTGATATCAAGTTAATTAGAAATCGACAAAAAAGTATAATATGTAACCACATTTCAACTTTAACTATTCATTAAAGAACGCCAATAAGCATTATCGCGTCAGAGTGGCAAAAGAACGTTCACGCGAGCTGTACGCTCCACTAGCGCACATACTAGGCAGTCTGATAAGTACCTGAAAATTCTAAGAGATGTGCATTAGTATTCACTAATGTGAACCATTTTCGTCGAGCTTGATCCTTCAAATGACGCCTGTCCATACTTCAGCCATTTATGTTTACGCATTTACAAGTTACAGCACTGAGAAGCGAGTAACCTCCGAGTTTTTTTTAATATGGAAAAATCTGAGTTTCGAGTTTTGATCAAACACTACTATCTCCGCAAGAAAACGATATCCGAGACCAAGGCCAAGCTGGATAAGTATTATCCGGACTCTACACCGTCGATTGGAACGATTCATAAGTGGTTTACCGAGTTTCGTTGTGGCCGTACGATCACAGTTGATGCTGAACGATCTGGGCGCCCAAAAGAGGTCACTACACCAGAAAATGTCGAAAAAATCCATGATATGATGTTGAATGATCCCAAAGTGAAATTGAGAGAGGTAGCTAATGCTGTAGACATATCATTGGAACGTGTGGGCAATATCGTGTATTCAGTTTTGGGCATGAAGAAGCTCTGCGCGAATTTGGCATTATTTTCGCGTAAGCCGACCGAGTTTTTGCGCCGATTCATAACCATGGATGAAACCTGGATCCACTACTATACTCCTGAGTCAACGCGACAGGCAAAACAGTGGGTTCCACCGGGCCAAAGTGCTCCGAAGCGTCAAAAAAGGCAACAATGGGTCGGAAAGGTTATGGCCTCCGTATTTTGGGATGCACATGGCATAATATTCGTGGACTATCTTGAAAAAGGTAAAAACATAACCGGAGCATA
>NC_046663.1:126740030-126743537 GCF_010883055.1 Belonocnema kinseyi
ATTCACCAGACCTGGCCCCCAGCGACTATTACTTGTTCTCTAACCTGAAGAGATGGCTCACCGGTAAGCGTTTTTACTCAAATGAGGAGCTCATAGCTGAAATTGAGGATTATTTTGGAGACCTTCCGATCGAGTACTTTTCGGACGGTATCAAAAAGTTAGAAAATCGTTGCACTCGCTGTATCGACCTGAAAGGAGAGTATGTTGAAAAATGAAACCGACTTTGGCCAAAAAAACGTCTCCGTGTTTCATTTTTCAGGGACTTATCAGACTGCCTAGTATATTCATGTATGAAAGCAATATATTTTGAACATAATATATTACATAAAATGGTTTGCTAGTGTAAATTAATCTCCCCATAATTTTAAATCAGAAAAATATATAGACAGATACATTAAGCCCAACACTTAAGTACCTCTCGAAACAGATCGGTTTCTTTTTCAATTAAAAAATAAAAATAATATAAATTTGTTTCAAACAAAAAATTTAAATTGCTTGGAGACGTGATTAATATAATCACTCACTCGTTATTTACATGTACGCCATGTTACTGATCTGTTCCTTCTCACACACAAACATAAACACAGGCGCCACCTAGGGGAGATAGATATCACTAAAACTCGTTCACATTTTAGCCTTAAGGCTATACGTAGTGTGGAGTGAGGTATGACAGGCACTCAATCAAATCGTGATATGGCTTTGCTTTTCAGATAGAAAAGCCATTTCTTCCATTATTGCTAGCAATTGGGGAAATGTGCAATTTGGACAATCCGTCAAAGAAAAAAATATAATGTGCCGTGATTGAGGCTAGGTTGCATTGTTTTGATAGTTGGCAGTCCAAAAATTTAAATGTTGGAAATGCGTTAAAATGTGTTTCCTAAAGATGTCAAGCGATTATTTTTGCACTTTGAAAGGTACAAGGAAAAAAATTAAAATTATAAAAGACTGTGATCCTTCTTGGAAATCCTGTAAGACTTCTTGAAAGTCTTTTGACATCTACGAATTATTTTCTTTAATCCATTCGAAGATCTTTTGCTTTTAATTTCAAAAAAATTGTTACATTTTTAACTTAAAAAATTAACATTAAAACTGAAAAGTGAGTATTCAACCAAAAATGAAATAGTTACATTTTCAGTTTAAAAATAATTATTAACACCAGAAAATTTAAAGGTCGCAAATAAATAACCTAATTTTTAAACCAATAATCTTTTACCAATAACAGAAATTCAAAATCTTCAAAATCATTTTTAAAACAAGAAAAAGAAAAAATTAATCTATTTTAATTCGAAATTTATTTATTTATTTATTTTTTTTGAAAATTCATTTTTTGGTAAAACTTCTTTTCTTTTAATATAAAATGGTTGAAAATCCATGTATTTTTTTGGAAAGTAAACTTTTCTGCTGAAAAATTTTTGGTTGTACATTTATTTGTTTAAATATTCAAAATATTGTTAATTGTCTAAAATGTTTATCAATATGTTAAAAAATCATTTAAAATGTAAAAAATTGCCTATAATTTTCTAAATATTTTCAACCCTTTTAAGAAAATTTGTTTATACTCTTGAAACCTTTCAAGATTCTTTTAATGCTCCTAAGATTTATCATACGTTTCTCGAACTCTGCTAAAGTTTAAATTCTTTTTTAATCTCATCAATTCTATTGAATATTTCTTAAATTTAATCGATTATTTACATATTTTAAACTTTTTAATCTGGCCAAATTAAAACGGTAACTTCCTCCAAATAGTTTCAGTAAAACCACTCACAACATAATTCTTCTCTTAAAAATAATTTGGTTTTAATTTTTTTATTTTTATATTAACCAAATATTTGATTATCTAACTTTGAAAGTTTTCGATGCTCGAAATTGGAGAAGCCCACCATGCAGATTGTAATAATGGGCATGATATAAATAAAAGGATTAAATTATTCGTTTATTTAAACAAGGTTTTGATAAAATCAAAATAAAATAAACCAGGAATAACTGTTCGGAAAACCGGTTTTTTAATTCTATATTAGAGGGGTGTCTTTCAGGGCGACACCATGAGGCCACTCCTCTTTTGCCTTACATTATTGCCACCATTTCTAGCACTTCGCTATTCCGATGGGTACTTGTGCGGAAAACCTGCAGATCTAAAGTACAAGGTCACTTATGTATTTTACATGGACGATCTTAAGATCTATGCTAAAAACAAAGAGGAACTACATCTACTACCACATTTTGAGCCAAGACATTCCTGATGATAGCTGCAGAGCGTGCCATGCACACCCCGAGCATTTAGCTCACATACTATCTAGTTGTCCAACTCTCGCGGGAACGACCTACATTCAAAAGCACAATGCGGCACTAAGAGTGCTTTATTACCATCTCTGTCACTCATACGGCATTAACCTTAATATCGCTCCTCTAAATACTCCTAGGAAAATTGAGTCAATTGTTGAGAATGGGAAGTGCCGCATATACTGGAAATTTATATTCTCGACAATTGTTTCTGTTGCTCACTCTAGTCCTGACATGGTTCTTCTTGACTTCGAGAACCGAACCATGTTCGTTATCGAATTTTCGTGACCTGCTGACAAAAACATCATAACCAAGGAGAATGAAAAGAAAGAGAGGTATCGAGACCTCATAAGGGAGTTGCAACGATTGTACCCGGAATATTCTGTTAAACTAATCGTCCTTATCATCGGCGCTCTTGGAGATGTCAAGCTTTCACTCGCTAATGGCCTGAAAAGCATCCCTGCATGTCAACAATATGCCAAAACACTTGCAGGAAAAATGCAGAAGGCGGTAGTCCTTGGGTCGCTCCGTGTTCTTAGGGTGCACGAGGCTTTTGCTGGATCGTCGTATTGATTCCGTTACAGATTGTAACCACCTATCTCACGGTCGTAAGATGTGGTTGTGTCTGAAATTTTACCGCGATTTTTACATAAATATTTATGTAATACATAAATATTTATAAAATGAGATTATAGACTACTCTTTCAATATGAATAAAATGGAAGTGATTATTCATCAATTTATTCCTTGGTAGATTTCGATGGAAAAAGGTTTTTTCTGCCAAAAAACTCGAAAAATAATGCCAAAACTTAAGTTTTATTTATTAAATGTTTATTGATATGCTCTAGAAAATTTCTGAAAAACAAAATAATCCAAATAAAAAATTGCAGAAATTAGAAAATTGACGACAATTGAAAATTCTCCCATTCGAAAATTCCTAAATAATAAAACTTCCTACAGCTTATGATATTAACGAATTTGAGAAAGAACGACAATAGAAAATTTGCGTAATACAATTTCTGACATAACAAAATATCCGATACGGTAATGCGGTACTATTTATATCTCTATCTGCTTTAAAATGCAATGAAGAGATTGAGATTTTAATATTTCCAGATTTCGATGCTGGCGATTTTCATAATTCTCATGAATACTTCGCGCGCCTCTTTATATGCGTATATTTTGAGGTTACGTTATTTCAAGTATAAAATATAAATTATATAAATA
>NC_046663.1:126743637-126759994 GCF_010883055.1 Belonocnema kinseyi
TGGAGGGTCTTGGAAGAGTCGAGATGGGTCAGAGAGAAACTGTTGATTTTCTCTGACCCATCTCTCCCTCCGCTCTAGACTTCTCATAGCGTCAGATAGTATTCGTATTCTCTCAACAATATGCTGCCTGATGGTCAGCGGCTTTAACTTGTTAAGTGTGTGATAACGGGTCCGGAGTTCGCGCGCGAACTTTCGAACCTTGGCGGTAAAATTTCTGCCAGATGTGATGTAGTCAATCACACATTGAATGCGGGAGGCGCACCGTCTTGCCCGTTTATTTGATAGAACATTAATCCTCTTGGTCAAAAATTCACCTTTTCCTTTAAAAATTAAAAAATTTTGTTGAAAATTGGGTCTTTTTCTTGTTCAATTCAATTTTTTATCACAGTTTGTATCTGGAAATTGAACTATTCCATTTTTTTAAACTTTATCCTGTACATTGTATTAGTGAAAACACCAATTATTTGATAGAAAATTAATTTACTTGTTTTCGATTATGATATTTTTTAATTTAAAGAATTTTAAAATAAAATGTTTTAAATTTAATTTAAGGCATTAAAAATTTAAAAATAATTGATTTTACAAGATGATTCTGAATCTGCTCAAAATTAAAGAATTAATAGATATTAGTTTATAAAATTATTTTCAATTATGACTTCAAATATTATTTCAGTCTAAAAATTTTTTATTTTTAACCCATTAAATTTGAAATTTTTTAATTAAAAAAATAAAATTTCGGTAATTATCAACAATATTTGACCATTCATTTAAAACAATCAATTACAAACAACTGTTAAAAACTATACATGAACTATAATTATGAATCCTTTATGAGAAAAAATTTAATTTATTTAACTATTCTGATGAATATATGTTTTCTGTGTTGTTGAAAATACATTTTTGAAACTAGCAATTAGTCTATACCATGTTTGGTTAAAAAATCACGTATATTGTTAAAAATTCGCCTTTCTTTGTAGAAGTTAAATTGATTTGTGGGAAATTTATACTTTTTGGTTAAAAATTAAAATTTTCGGTTGAAATATCAACTGTAAATATTTTTGGTTGCAAAGTCGTTTTGTTGTAAATGCAACTATATTGTTAAAAATTAATATCATAATTTTCGGGTGGAAAATTGGATTATTCACTTAAAGTTGAAGTACTTCGTAATAAAATTAATTTTTTCTTATTAAGGATTCATAATTATAGTTGAAAATTCGACTATTTGCCTTCAAATTAACTTTTTCTTTAAAAATTTTACTGTTTTCTAAAAAATGCATCTTTTGGGCGTAAAAAGTCAACAATTTGATATCAAGTTAAACTATTTGATTCACAATTAAAATTTTGGTTGAAAAATCATATTTTCGGGTCAAAAATTCAGCTTTTTTGTAGATAATTTTCTTTTTGAATTTAATATTAAATAATTTCGTTGAAAATTTATGTATTTTGTTGGAAATTGACCTTGTTTGGTAGAAATTTAATATTTTTTCTTGAAAATGTATCACTTAACAACTTTGCTAAAAATTTATTTTTTCGCTTAAAAATTATTTATTTTAATCTGAAAATGTAACTATGCTAGGATTGATTAAAAATAAATCGTTTTTATCTAGAAATTGAACCATTCCATTTTTGGTTGAAACTTTATCATGTACATTGTATTAGTTAAAACACCAATTATTTGATAGAAAATTAATTTATTTTGTTAAAAAGTAAACTTTTGGGTTGAAAATTGATATATTTTGTTAATTAGATTTTTTCTTAAAATTAAAAAAACTGCAAAATAAAAAAATTGCCTTAAAATCGTTTTGATACTTTTTTTTTATTTTTCTAAAATCTTTTCAAATACTCACTTAAAATTAATTTGTCAAAATAAAAAATCATTTACAACTTTCTTAGCAATCACAACAATTTTTGTTGTTCTTTTTAAATATTTTACAATTCTCAAAAAGCTTTTTTTTTTAAATCTTATAAAATCTACATCGTGATTTCAAGTTTTAAATTAATTTTGAATCTTTTTTTAAAATTAAAATTGTAGCGTTTAAACTTAAAATTTAGCTCATTACAAATTTAACAATTCAAGGCTTTCTATTTCGAACCTTTCTGTTCAAATTTGTATAGTTTTTAACAGTTGTTTGTAATTGATTGTTTTAAATAAATGGTCAAATATTGTTGATAATTACCGAAATTTTATTTTTTTAATTAAAAAATTTCAAATTTCATGGGTTAAAAATAAAAAATTTCTTAGACTGAAATAATATTTGAAATCATAATTAAAAATAATTTCATGAACTAATATCTATTAATTCTATAATTTTGAACGAATTCAGAATCATCTTGTAAAATCAATTATTTTTCAATTTTTAATACCTTAAATTAAATTTAAAACATTTTATTTTAAAATTCTTTAAATTAAAAAAAAATCATAAGCAAAGACAAATAAATTAATTTTCTATCAAATAATTGGTGCTTTAACTAATACAATGTACAGGATAAAGTTTAATGAAAATGGAATAGTTCAATTTCCATATAAAAACGATTAATTTTTAATCAATCCTATAAGAGTTACATTTTTGACCAAGAAGATTAATGTTCTATCAAATATGCTATTTTTCAACTTAACCAATTTATACGATTAATTTTTAATTAATCATATAATAGTTACATTTTCAGATAAAGATAAATAATTTTTTACAGAAAAAAAATTATTTTCAACATAGTTGTTAAATTGTCAACCAATCAAATGAATTTTCGACCAAGAAAATTAATGATTTACAAAAAAAAGACAAATTTTAAACAAAACACATGAATTTTCAACGAAATTATTTAATTTTAAAGTCAAAGAGACGAATTATCTACAAAAAGTTGAATTTTTTGAGCGAAGCATATGAGATTTCAATGAAAGAGTTAAACTTTCAACCAAATCGTTAAATTTTCAACCATAATTAAAAAACCTTGTTACAAGAAAACGTATTTTTTTTACATAGTAGTTTAACTCTTAGTGAAATAATCGATTTTAAACCCGAGAAGATGTACAGTTGATATTTCAACCAAACAGTTGCATTTTTGACAAAAAATGATACATTTTCAACAAAAAAAAATTAAATTTCTACCAAACATGGTCAATTTCCAACAAAATACATGAACTTTCAACGAAATTATTTAATCTTAAAGTCAAAAAGAATATTATCTACAAAACAGCTAAATTTGAAACTGTAGTTCAACTTTAAGTGAATAATCGAATTTTCCACCCAAAAATTATGCTTTTAATTTTTTTAAATACAGTTGCATTTACAACAAAACGACTTTGCAACCGAAAAATATTTATAGTTGATAATTCAACCGAAAAATGTAATTTTTAATCAAAAAGTATAAATTTTCAATAAAACAATTTAATATCTACAAAGAAAGATGAATTTTTAACAAAATACATGATTTTTTAACAAAGTAGTTGAACTTTTGATAGAAAAGAAGACTTTTTAAAAAAATAGTTACATTTTCAACAAAATTATTAATTTTTCAATCAAATAATTGAGTTTCTATCCAAACGAGATGATTCCAAAATCGCTAATTTCTTTCAAATGCGGATCAAGGTATAAATAGGACTATTATAATATAACATAATTATAATATTATCAACAATAATATACGCATATATTTATATATATGTAATAGTATTAATATTTATATAATTTATATTTTATACTTGAAACAACGTAACCTCAAAATATACGCATATAAAGAGGCGCGCGAAGTATTCAAATCATGAGAATCGCCAGCATCGTGCACCTTCGAGTTTTCAAATTCAGAAGAGGAGAAATAGGTTTCGCGCGTAACCCAGTCATTTACATCGTCTCCTACTATATTTACACGGACATAGCCTTTGATAGCATTGGACAACGTCCCGTTTCAGATCTGGGATCACCTAGACTAAATTCCAAACAGAATTACGAAAGCCAATTTTTAAAGTTTCATTTGATTGCAATTCTGTGTTAACAAATAAATTGAAAATGGAAATTTTATTAACTTAATTTTTTATTTTTACATAAACGATCGGAATAAGCCCGGAATCTACCAAAATTAGTTAAAAAGCATGTAATACATGAAACTAATTCATTAAATGTTAAAAGTAATTATTATAAATTAATTTAAAAGTTGTTGGTTCTACAATTTAAAAAAATTCAACAAATCTACGTTGTATTTCACCGTTATTGAAGCAATATTCGACAAATATTTTGTTATTACTAAAAAGACTTTAAATTTATATAATATTTATTTTTCATCAGACAACTTTGTCCTACTAATATATTTGTTAATTTTATAAATAAATTATCTAAATAAATGCACTATTTGTCATTTTTTTCATATAAATACACTCTGCGCTTTCACCACAGCGACTTTAATGAGTTTTAATAGTGAGGTTTCATTCAATGATTGCCATCCACAAACTACTCTACAAATTTTAGCCCCCCCCCCCCCGTCACGCGAAAGTAACTTAGCCGTTGGCGAAACGCAGTATTTAAGTTTCTAAATTATTTAAAATAAAAATAATGTAGATAACATGTTGAATTCAATATGAAACAATCTCAATTCCTAAGATATCAAGCCGCAATATATTGCATCTTCAACAAATTAGTTGAATTTCCTACGAAAAAGGATTTACCACCGATAGAGATGAAATTTCAACATAAATAAATTATAATTTTTAAACAAGCAGTTGCATTAACAACAAAAAAGATGAAAATTCCAGCAAAAGAGATGAGTTTAAAAAAATATATTTAAACAAATAGCAGGATTTTCATACAAAAAGAAGAATTTTTTCGAAGACAGTTAAATTTTTAACCAAAAAAGTTGAATTTCCCACCAATACAATGTGATGGGTAAAGTTTCAGTAAAGAATGGAATAATTAAATTTTCATATACAAATTCTGAGAAATAAAAATAACTTTGACAAGAAAAGTAGATTTTCAAAAGATGAACTTTCGTCTAAGAGGATTAATTTTCTATAAAAAATACGAATTTCTAAATCCTCCAATATATAAGATAAAGTTGTAACCAAAGGTGAAATAGTTCAATTTTCACAGAGCATAATCTAACGTGCAGCTCTGCACAAGTGTGCAGTTCTGAATGGAAAGTGTGCAGCTCCGAATTTGTGTTGGGGAGGTATTTTTGAAATTATTTTCAATTAATCAAGTTCGAATAAACTAAAAATAACTTCAACAATTAATAAGGAAAAAACAGTTTTAGAGGTATTACCTTATATGAATACAACTTACGCGAAAAGATGCAAGATACGAGTATGAGAGTAGAGAAAGATGTTTTCTTTTCAAAAGTGATTTCTCGAGCGAATGATTTCCTTTTTTTTTTTAGTTTTCGTGTAAAGGCTGGGCCGTGCAGTTCTGAACTTTGCTTAGATTATGCTCTGAATTTTCAGTTAAAAAAATTATTTCTAACGACAAAAATTAATTTGAATACAAAAAGATTAATTTTTGAACAAGATTAATGTTTTACAAAGATGAAGAAGTTGGAACAAAATAGATGAATTTTTAACAAAATTGCGTAATTCAAAAGCCTAAAACGCAGATTATCTACAAAACAGTTGAATTTTCAACCAAAAACATAATTTTTCGACAAGAAAGTTTAATTTTCAATGAAATAGTTGAATTTTCACTACCCTGAATTTAGCCATACATATAGATTTGAAAATTGGAGAATTTATTTAAACAAATTGGCATGCAATATAAACAAACGTATGAGCTAAAAAAGAGGTGATTTTACAATTAAAGAAAAAAAATTATTTAATCAAATAGAATGTTTATAATTTTTTTTCGTTTTTCACGATTTAATGTACAATAATATTAAGTGAAACCTAATAGACACAACATAAATAAAAATAATACTATTTTAAGCTTTAACGAAAAAAATATAGTCAACGACTCATTAATCAAACATTGTTTATATCCCCTTCCCTCTCACTGAATGCCGAAAAAGCCTTTCCAAATAAATTTCTATATTCGGACATATAGCTGGAACGGACAAATAGACCCAGAAAAAACTGAAGGTATCGTTGAAGGTCTCTCATCCATATATCTACTATCGGCGAGGAAACTATAGGCATCTGTATTTTAAGCTTAACAACTCAGTCAAAAAAAATGCCAGCGCAACAAAAAAACAGTTCCTTAAAAGCTGAAGGTGTTCTTAGCAGACTGAAAAATGTAAAAAAAAAGTAAGGATTTTCGGGTACATTTAAGAACAGTCAAGTTTAGAGCAATATTTCTGATACAAGGGGCGATGAGAAAAATTTGAAAAAATTCATGAGTATGACGAAAACTGTTGTGAACCAGTTGTAGTTGAGAAATTAAAAAAATAATAAAAATTGTTGCTTAAAAGTACAAAAATGTGCAACTATATCATCTTCAGTTCTAATACAAATATTCAAGCGATTCAAACTGCAAACTGTAATGGATAGGCTTTGTATTTATTTTCAATCACCCGGAAGGACATGTTAATCATATTTTTCGTGAAAATCGCGATATTTTTATACATTGTTTTTATTGGAAAACAAGTAACAGATAGCAGGGGGGGGGATGCAGTTTGAATCGCTTGAATATCTGTATTAGAACTGAAGATGATATAGTTGCACATTTTTGTACTTTTAAGCAACAATTTTTATTATTTTTTTAATTTCTCAACTACAACTGGTTCACAGCAGTTTTCCTCATACTCATGAATTTTTTCAAATTTTTCCCATCGCCCCTTGTATAAGAAATAATGCTCTAAACTTGACTGTTGACTGTTAAAACTGTTGACTGTTAAACTGTTGACTGAATATACCCAAAAATCCTTACTTTTTTTTACATTTTTCAGTCTGCTAAGCATACCAATTTTTTTACATAAACGTCTTCATGCTCATTGACGTAGAACACTTTCAGCTTTTAAGGGACTGTTTGTTTGTTGCGCTGGCATTTTTTTTGACTGAGTTGTTAAGCTTCAAAGGCAGATGACTATAGTTTTCTCGCCGATAGTAGGTGGTTTTCGAATCCTGAAAGAAATTATTATTTGAACAATTATATTGTTTATAATATTTATGATTTGTTTAAACAATAAGTGAACAGCAATTCACACATATCTAATCTTGAATATTTTAGAATGATAATAAAATTTACGAAATGTCGAAATTTCAATTAAAACATTGTTTTTACCCCCTCCACCCTGACTCAAAAAATCCCTTGAAAACGAATTTTAATATTGGAAACTATAGCTAGAACAAGCTAATAGTCCCAAAAAAAACTGAAAGTATCGTTGAAGGCCTCTTATCCATATCTCTAGGTGATTTTCGAAGCGTGATTTGAAAATCATCTAGGGATATGTATGATAGGCCTTCAACGATACATTCCGTTTTTTTCTGGGACTATTAATTCGTTTTAGCTATAGTTCCCAATATTAAAATTAGTTTTCAAGGGATTTTTCGAGTCAGGGTGCAGAGGTTAAAAACAATGTTTTAATTGGAATTTCGACATTTCGAAAAATTTATTATCATTCTAAAATATTCCATATTATATATGTGTGAATAATATTGCTGTTCACTGATTGTTTGAAAAAATTAGAAATATTATGAACAATATCATGGTTTATATAATAATTTTTTTTATGTTTCGAAAATCACCTAGAGATATGGATGTGAGGCCATCAACAATACCTTCAGTTTTTTTTGGGACTATTAGTTCTTTCGAGCTGTAGTTCCCAATATTAAAATTATCTTCAAGGGATTTTTCAGCTCAGAGTGGAGGGGGTACAAACAATGTTTAAATTGGAATTTCAACATTTCGGAAAATTTATTTCTGTTCTAAAATATTCCAGATTTGATATCTAGTTGTCATTCAGTGTATTTTTCAGCTCATACGTTTGTTTATATTGCGTTCCATTTGTTTAGAACAATAAATTGTTTAAAAATCATTATTTTGGCATAATTCGAAAATTACCTAGAGGTACGGCTTAGCCGAATTCAGATATGTTTTTGTTTTCTTGATAGGAAAATTACTTTTGTTTAAATAAATTCCCCTATTTTCAAATCTACATGTATAGTTTAATTCAGGGTCGCAAATTTTCAAGCAAAAAAGTTGCATTTTCTACCAAACAGTAGAATGTTTAACACAACATTTTATTTGAAGGTAAATAGGCAAATTTGCAACTGTAATTACGAAGAAAATGTCTATACGTACCAAAAAATCCAGCTATACGTACCGAAAAAATCTGGTTACTTGTATCGAAATATCGTTAAACGAAGGGTATACACTCTCGGTACAAGTAAAAAAAAGAAATTACGGGTGCAGACCATTTTTTTTACTGGTCGTGGAATTCAGGGAATTCATGGAATTAAAATTTTCCCAACTTTTCTTCAACATCTCGTGGGGAAGCTGGAAGGAACCCCTGCGACTGGTCATCGAAATAATGTTGGTCGAACACCTACACTGAAAGAAATAGTTTGAGGCTAATGGCAATCCGCGTATGCTTGCAAATTTCTAACTGAATTAGAAAGAAAATTGTGCTGTCTCTGCCGTACGAATTTGAGACTTATGACCTACGTATAAGAAAATCACCAAGCCTAATATGACAAATCAAGTTTGTTTGACTGAAATGATAGTTGGGAAAAGTGTAGCATTAGATATATGAAGAAAATATCAAAATATTATAGTGTAGATACAAGAATTTTATGTCTCGCTATCATGGCTGTATTGAAAGTATACTTTTTTCAACTACCTGTTTAAAAGAACACTGCGTTTAAGTGTTGCATTGGGCATCCGGCTGTTTGCTTGATTCAGCCATACCAATCGATGTATTGTACCGTGCATGTCATGCGAGATTGATGAGCCGGTGAAGTGCGCGTCGACTCCGCATTAGTCGCCGTCTTCAAAATTATTTTATAGCAAATGAGGTTAGTGAAGAAGCTTTTGAATACCTAACTCCAAAATTTGTACAAGATTAAGATTTATTAAATATTCTATTAAACTATTTCTAAATAAATTATATGTTTAACATTTATTTGCCTTTCATTTTTGTATCTTCAGAATAATATTTGAATTTTATGTATAGAATAGATCAGGGTTTTTAGGTAATTTCGTCATTTTACGCCTGGTTTCAATTAAAAATAGAAAGCATTTCAAATGATTTTTAAAAAATTCAAAAAAGTTTAAGGATTTTCATGTAATTTAAAAATATGTTCAAGTATTAAAACAGATTTTCAGACTTATTTAATTAAAAAAATTTTAAGTTTATAATTGAATTTCAAAACATTTCAAAATATTTCATAATATTTAAAGGAGTTCAAGATATTTTAAAAGAATTTAAGAGATTTTAGGTAATTTTGCAGAATTTTTAAGGAATTTCAGTAGAATTTAAATGAGTTTTAAGATTTTAAAGTAATTTTAAAATATAAATAATGTTCTTGAATTCTTTAAAGTCTGGTAAATCTCTTGAAATCTTCGTAGATTTTTAGAAATCCTTTAAAATTGATTAAATTTCTTAAAATATATATATTGATTTCTCTACAATCTTTTAAAATACCTTGAAATATTTTTGAATTTATTTAAAATCTTCTTTAATTATATAAAATATTCAATAATAATTTGTAATAATTCCAAAATTATTATATTATAAATATATTATTATAAGCTTCGCAAAGGTTTTTTATAGAATGGTTTGCAAAAATTTGCAGACGGTCCTGCACAGCTGTAGGATATATTTCAAATTTTTTTCTTTATACTTGAAGCTAGGTTAGCCGCGAGCCTTCAGGCGTTAGGAATGCGAAACATTTAGGGTTTGAACCCGCGACAAATAAAAATTTTCATAGCGTGCGATTATATATAGTATAGTAATTGTGTAATACAAAATAATTGTGTACTCGAACATGTGAACAAATATTAAAGTATAAAGTAATAATGCAAAAGATTAAATTTTTTTTCGGCGAAAAATTCGTTTCAAAACTTCTTCGATATAGATTGTATTTTAGCTACAAGTTTAGATTTTATAAAACTACACTGTAAAAAAAGATTTGTATAAAATTACAAAGTTTCGAAAAATTAAATATTGGATCATTGTAAATATCACACACTCCACTGTGTGATTTTACAAAAGTATGTGAAATTACATCCTCTAGCGATGTAAATAAAAGGACCCTCGAACAGCAGTGTAATATTACACACTCGATAAAAATAAAATTACACATTCCCTCGTACGAACTTTACATTCACAAGGGAAGATTCAGTCGTAGCGTGTAAAAATACCATGCGTCGGTAAAATCACTTTCCTGTAATTAAAAATTACATCGAGATTTTTAATTTTATCAAAAACCTTAAATTTTACCCTGGCGGAAACTGTAAAATTTTTGATTTATAATTAATTTAAAATTTAGAATAATTAATCAAATAATATGTGAATACGAAAGCGTCTCTCGTGTTCGTCGTTTATCGATGCCTTCATCCTTCAATTTTGGAGCATTTTTATTTTTAATGCGAGGAAATTGACAGCTTTGGTTAACTTTTTTTGTCAGGAAAAACACAAAGTAGACCGAATCCGAGCTATTCCTATTTTGCCTTTTACATTTTCTGCTATTTTAACGGAAAAAATGCGGTTATTGAAAACGTATATTTCATATTTTTTTCACGGAATATTTAAACATCAAAAAAATACCCATAGTATTTTATGTGCTTTAGGTAAGTGGTAACGCGTCCGGCTTGTGTTTCTTCAATCTCCATGAAATTGCACGAAGTTTGAGCTTTCGAGTGTTCGAAACCTGTGGGCCTGATCAATTTTATTTTATTTTATTCTTTCACATAATGAATTTTACATTTTCGCTTGTAAAATTATCGGCCGAATTGAATATCACAACAGATTCGTAAAGTTACTCCGATACACGAGGGTCCTTTTATTTACATCCACCAGAGATGTAAAATTCAATAGATTCTTTTTACAGTGTATTTTACCTTTTTACGTATACCCTACCTTTCAATCAAGGTTACGTCACCCCGGCCTTTATGATAGAACTTTGTAACACATTTTGTTGAATAGTTCAACGCAATATAAAACAAAGACAATATATATTTTTTCCGTGTACCTTTAAAAAATGATTTTCAACGAAATTATGGGAGGTGTAACTGAGAGCCATGCGTATGGTTGATTTACCTCCGCCAAATTCTGTCTGACGCAGCCATCTTATGTTTAGAAATATCTATTAGAGCATATGACTGAAGTATTAATATTGCTTCAATAATTATGGTAAGGGTAAAATACGCAAACCGTATCGCTGTAGCTGAACGAACAATACATTATGGTTGGAATAACCAGAATTATGCGTGTATCGTCGAATTATTTCTTACAGTGTACCCCTTTCCACCATATCGTGGGGGGCTGGGAACACCCCTGTGACAGATTACAGAAGTAATGTTGGTAAACCCCCTACCCCTTTCCAACGTCTCGTGAAAAGCGCGAAGTCACCCCAGTGACTGGTTACAGAAATAATTTTGATCAAACCCTTTACCTTTTTCCAGAATGCGTGTTGGGGCTGGAAGACACATGTGTGATTGGTTGCAGAAATAATGTTTTTGAAACCCCTACCCCTTTCCAAAATCTCATGGGGCGAGAGGACACCCCTGTCACTGGTCCCAGAAATAATTTTGATCAATCCCTTTACCCCTTTTAAGCAACGCCTGGTGGGGCTGGAACGCACCTGTGGAACTGGTCACAGAAATAAGCTTTGCTAAGGTTCCTTATAGGAAAATTTTTTACTATAATACATTGTCCTTTTACGAAAACTATTCATATTGCATTGAAAGTAATGTACTGTCAAAAAAATCGACTTTTGCAACGTTTTTCTCCATGTTCAGAACACATTGTCTATACAAATGCAAGTATCAGCTATTTAATTACTGAAATACGTTCTGTTTTCACTGAAACCACTTCAAGCTTCTGTTTCGAGCGCTTAGCAATCAAACATTCATAGATAAGCAAGAAAAAATATTAAAGTTTTTTGTTTAGTTAGTATTACTATTATTATTAATTGTTACTTTTATACTCAAACCTCTTGAAATTTCAATTATTATAAGTAAATTTAAGTCGTTTAAAAATCAAAATTCGGGAATTGTTAATAATTATTTACATAATTAATAATAATTATCAAAAAATTATTAATTGTTAGTTTCATTATTAATAACATGTATAAATATTATATGAAAATAATATTTTATTATTAATTGTTACTTTTATACATAAACCCTTTGAAATTTTAATTATTCTATGTTAATTTAAGTCATTTGAAAATTGACAATTCTGGAATTTTCATTATTATTTGTGTCATTATTAATGATGATCAACAATTCAATAATGATTAATTTATAAACGATTTGCAGTAACTTAAGATTTAAATTTTAAATGCTATTTGATTTTAAATGTTGTATTATCACAATTCTCGTTAATTAAACATTTTTTGAGTTTTCAGAGAATTTCGTATTCATTTAATGACAATTTTTTTGTAGCACAAAGTTTGTTATGAATATTTTATATTATTAATTACTTTATTTTGAACGCTTTTTAAGAATGTTCAATTTTAAAGGTTTAAAATTGAATTTTTTCCATTTGGAAGGTTGATAATCTCTGTGGATTTAGTTTTTGATCTCAGAAAAATCTGTCTAATCAATTTTAATAATGAATAATAACTGCTTAGATTATAATCTCTGTGAGAAAATATTGGTTTTATTAAAAAAATTACTTTCGCGGATACCACCAAATCTCGACGTTTTCGGGCTCATTGCTTGACAAAAAATGGATTTTACTTCGATGTCTGTCTTTGGTTGCCGTCATCGTTGTCTCTGAACACGAGAACTATTTCAGCGCCTAAAAAGGATGGTGAAGTTCCTTTGACCAGGCATTTTCAATAACGATTCTGGTTTTATCCACAAAAAAATGCTCAGAGCAAAACTGTTCATTCAAAAAAGTCTACAAATTTGCTTGATATTATTTTTTTGACGACAGGCATAGTTTTTATTTTAATCATGAATACTGTCATGATTCAGTTGTGTCTTACCTTACAAATTTAAACATATTGTTTGATAAATTTTTTCACCATTTGTGCAAAATGTATATTAAGGGTGGTTTTTCAGTATTAGGGGCAGCTTTTGGAAAACAATTTTTTGTGATTTTGTAAAGCATTAAATGAGCCCTTAATTATGCGGCAGGACAGAACTCGATTAAACGTTTATTTCACATGGGGTTCCGTTAGCTTAACATTAAGCTAGCGTAACCCTCGGTTTAAAAAAATAGGGGAGCAGTAAATTTTGCAATGAGGCATGAAATGAGCATTACATGAGCCCTTAATAATAGTATGGTCAGATTTACAATTTGTGTAATAATTTATATTATCGGTGGTTTTTAGGTATTAGGGTTGGCTTTTGGAAAATAATCTTTTGTGGTTTTGGAGAGCAT
Organism: Belonocnema kinseyi; assembly: GCF_010883055.1. Classification (NCBI taxonomy): domain Eukaryota; kingdom Metazoa; phylum Arthropoda; class Insecta; order Hymenoptera; family Cynipidae; genus Belonocnema; species Belonocnema kinseyi. The sequence continues at coordinate 126,757,108 of NC_046663.1, forward strand.
TAAATGAGCCCTTAATTCTATGATGGGACAGAAATCGATTCAACTTTTATTTCACATGGGGTGACATCAGCTTAACGTTAAGCTAGCGTAACCCCCGGTTTTTTGAAAAAACATTGGAGCATTGAATTTGGAAATTGGGCATGAAATTAGTATTAAATGAACCCTTAATTCTGCCGTGATTTGGAACAACGCCGTTAACTGCAAATTGGATAAGTCACCTGAAAGTAGTTAACGGTAGGCGGCTCAAAAGGGACTTATCCGAAATGCAGGTAACGGCGTTCTTCCAAATCACGGCAGAATTATGAAATAGGTTTTCACTCGATTGGAAAATGTGGTTACGCCATCTTAAGATACGTGCCCCTTTGTCCTAGTGAGGCATAAAATGCCAAACATAAAAATTTTATAGTTTTGCAATCAGCAAATTAAAAATATTATATTCGAAATCTATTTTTTTGCGATTTCAACGATATGTAACTTGTAAACAAAATATTAAAATTAGACTAAGGTATGGCAGATTCTAGTTTATGTTTTAACACTGGCTAGCTAGCATTATGGAATTTTCCGTAGAATAGTTGAAAAATAATCAGTTTATTTAATAGAAAATTCGTCTGTTGTCAATTTAACAGAATATGTGAATTTTTACATAATTGTTTAGAAGAATATTATACTTGAAAAAATATATTTTCAACCAAAACTGGAATAGTGGAATTTTCAGATTAAAAAGTTAGTTCTCAAGAAAAAAAAGTCATTTTTTAACCAAAATGAATGGAATCTTGGAATTTTGAGATTAACTATTCAGTTTTCAACAAAATAATTTATTTTTAACAAAGTAGTTCGACTATTAAGTTGTAAAATTCATTAATTGTTTAATTTCCCATTCCAGTTTAAAACGAATTGTTTAAATGGGCATTGTTTTTAATAATTTTTTCAACCATACATTATTATTAAAAGAAATACAACATAATAAATTATACCTAATTATTTTAATTTATTATGATAATTTGTTAAAGATTATGTGTGTATATAATAATAATTAGAGGATGATCTTCAAATGAAATATATTCTACATTAGGAGCGAGAGATTCCGAATATAAAATGTTTAATTTGCTGATTACAAAACTATAACATTATTATGTTTGGCATTTTATGCCTCATTGTGACAAAGGAGCCTCCCGCTGGCAAGAATCGACACAGCGCTCTCGTTCAGTCAGGGTACGGTCTATTTTTATTGCGCTCTGCTTGAAATTATTTCCTGAGTGAACGTATACCTGCGTGCAGATACTAGTGAACAAACAAAGTTTGATGGAACAAATTATTGGCTATGTAAAATCAAGGCAAGAACACCAGTGAAGGTTAAGGAAACGGAATGTAACCCTCCTAAACCAAAATACATGGAGGGTATTTTGAACCAAAAAGATTAAAACTAGTCATTGGATCTGGGAGTTTTGTGCATGAGCAAAACGAAATCCAAGAACAGATCCTGTAAACTGAAACGCGACATATAAGTTGTGAATGGGAACGTTCTTTACCTGAGTAAAACAGACTTTTATTCAATCTTTCATTTTATCTCGAACAAGTCTGAATTTCCAAGTAAAGCCAACTAATGTTGTCTTATTTAATGTTTTAAAACTTTTACAATACAAGAGCTAGTTTATGAAATAGTATAAGATTATCACACTATTTTTTTGGTCAATAAATGAAATAACTTCATCAATATTGTGTAATTTCCCTAAAAAAAAGAAGAAGCTATCCCTGTCAAACTATACCGCCCCCCCCCCCCAATAAAAATTATATATTTTATTATAGTTTTGGGTACCTCTTCAATAGATCTAGAGTTCTTTATATGTTTTAGCAATAGTTCTGATAACTTAAGCATTGGAAACTCACTTTTCAAAAGTGAATTGCGCTTTGCAGTTCTGGATAGATTAAACATAGCTCTAGAGATTCCGATCATTTTAAAAAATAGTTCCGGCTAATATCACAAAAAAAGTGTTTAAAAATAGTAGTTAACCCCCAATTTTTAAAAAGCTAACTTTTTCTTCCACGATTCTCTGGTTCCATAAGAGTTCTGTAGTTGTCTGATAATAAAATTGAAAATAAATCAAAACTTATCCAAAAACAAGATTTTCATAAATATAAAATGTCCCATAACACTTTTCGATCAAGTAAAAATTCAAAGAACTATGGTACTTTTAAGAGAATCCAAAATTTTTCAAATTACAAATTTTAAGAGTTCTAGGAATTCTGATCGGAGTTCTGGACTTCTTTATGACAGCTCTACAAAAAAGAGTCATAACACTTTTCGATCAAAGTAAAAATTCGAAAAACTACGGCAATTTTAAGAAAACCAAACATTTCGAAATGTACAAATTGTGATATTTCTAACAGTTCTAGTCTGAGCTCTGGACTTCTTAATGACACCTCTACAAACAAGTTTTATTAAACTTTTCGATTAAGTCAAAATCCGAATAACTACTGCACTTTGAAGTACTTGGTATTTTTTTTCGCTAGAAAAATTAATTTTCATATTGTTTTCAAAATCTTGCCCTTTTTTCAATTTTTGAGTTTTCTTGTTTTCTTTTGAAATCGTTAAGCAAAGCGAAGGAAAAATAAAAAATGGTACAGTTATTTCGATGTTTACAAAATAAAAACATGACATTTTTTAAAGCCAGCTACTATTTTTTGTTGAAATGTTCAAGAGTGACAGTTAACTTATAATACATTTTAAAACTTCGGCGTATTTGTATTTCGGGAGAAACAAAATTCTTTTTTCTTATAATTTTTTTCGCAGTTATTGTATTTAAATTTTACTTTTGACTTCAAGTCAGAAAAATGTTACATATTTTGTTGGACATAACGATATAACGAAATAATGCGTCAAAAACTG
>NC_046663.1:126760094-126766754 GCF_010883055.1 Belonocnema kinseyi
TTTCATTTTTTTATGAGTTTTAAAAGAGTAAAAAACTTAACAACCTGGTTTTTGGGAAAATTTTAAAAAAAATTATAATTAGTACCACTTTATATATTTTTTCATGTATTTAAAGAGAGTAGCAAAAAATTGCATGAACTAAGGCAAGAAAAACATTAATATCTCAAAAATTGCAAAAATCGCGCTATGTTAATCAAAAAAAGATGTGTCTCCTTATTTTTCACGTACAAAAACAAACTTTTAAGGAAAGCCAATCCTAAACATGTCCTGCTAAGTTATTCATAATAACTTAGTAAAAAAACATAGATTCGAATCAGATTTAATTTTTCAAACTTATCTCTGGGAATGTTACAAGCAATTGTTTTATAAGCAAAAACTAAGGTTTAATATATCTGTTGTTTTTATTCTTGTCTTATTTTTAAATTTAATAAAGTCACGGTGACATGCCACGGGAACCCACGGTACATCTTAATAAAGTGTTACCGTCACCCTTATGTAGCTATTTCACAACTAGTAACATTTTAATATTTAGTTCAGTTTGAGAGTTGAGAAAATAATCAAAATACATCAACAGGACAGTCTTTAATAGAAACTTATTTTTATACTTTTTTCACAACAATTTCCTTCATACAGTTTTTTTGTGGATAGTTTGAGAAAATTTTTCTTTTTTTAAAAAAAGATTTCGAAATCGTGCCAAGCAACTTATAATATCTTTCTCTATCTATTCTCTTATCATAAAAAAGAATAAAAAGTGTGACTTTTTCTCATATAAATTGTAATTTTTATAAACAAAGGGAGTGAGCAATAAAAATCATATTCCTTAAGAGGGAATTTTGTTATAAAATTAAAGTTAGAACTGTTCTTTTAATTTTTGTGTATACCATGATTCTTCGTCACAAAAAATGAAAATTTTTATAAAAAAAAATTTTTTTAAGGCTCTGTTGATGATTTTCGTTTCCATTAGAAAATATTTTTCAGCCACAGATAAAATCCATAAAAAAGTGGCCGTTCAATATTAATCTCACGTTTCTAAATGGATTCTTCATTTTGTTATTTATTGACAAAACTTAAAGAACCCCGCACAAAATATACGTTAAAAGCCTTTTCCATACATTAAGTTAAAATTTCAAATGTTATGCAACTCAGAAAATAATACTTTATTAATGCATAATGTTTAACTCTGTGTTTTATATCAAACATTTATTTTAAGGACCCATGAAAAATCCAGTAAAAAAATATATAATGTTTAATAAACTGAAATACCTTATTCTGATCACTTAACCTTAATTCTCACGTCACTGTTTAATGTTTTGTTTTTTTATATAAAAGGCCATAATAATTCAAACAAAAATTAAATCAATTATTTCTGAAAAGTGATGCAATAACAAGTGAATTTAAATGATAGAATGTTAAAGTAAATGAAATTGTTAGTTCCAAAATAAGAGCACTGATTTGTGTACCGGCGCGAGGGAAAGTGAAAACTGTTGCACTGGGTTGCAGCGAGATGAGAAGACAGAACGGATCTTCAAGTAGAGGAAGAGATGTCTGCTTTTCAGCACGGGCACAAATAAACTGGCGGTCTGACTATGACGAACCGTTGCTTTGGCCCCAAGGAAATAGGCCCGAGGACCGTACTGGATGTCTTGGAAATTTTGCTGACGATAATTCTTTCGAGACCTCGAATGCAGCATTTTATTACAAGTCCCTGCTACAGTCAGTGGGGCTGGGGGCGGTGTTCTGCAGCGTGGGGCTGTTCTCAAGCGCCGTCAGCGTCACCTCATGGCCGCACAGCGATAAACCATGGTAATCATCACCCTATCAAGCGAAACACCAGCCGCGGCCAAGTTAAGCAATCCGACACCATCTTAAAGATTTGCGTACGGATTATCACAGATTATATTATATTAAGTGCGGCGTGGGGGCAATCTCAAGGCGTTAATGTATAAACTAACCGAGATAAACGTCAATGGAGACGAAAGTCTATAACTTTACTATAAACAACCTGTGAATAAGCATTCCAAATTAATCAACTAACGTAGGTATTAATCATTTTCAATTTAATATATATATATTGTAAAACTTCCTAGAACCTAGCGCGCACCTAAAGCGATGTGAAGCCCCCCCCCCCCCTAAATAAGTTTGGTAGTCAATTCTTATCGTTTGATTGTTGTTCCTTCCCCATTTTCTCAACAAAACAATTTTCGGGGGGCTAACCTAACACTGCCCGAAAGCCTAGTGTTACCAAACGTCCTATTTTGGGAGGACATGTCCATTACGGTCTTGTCCTCAAGAGTCCTCCCTTCGTTGAAAATGTCTTCCTTTCTGACAAAAATGGCACATTTTTCTTTTTTTGTGTACTAGCGGAAAGTTTCAAATTGAGTAAGATTTAAATTTTTCCGCCGAGCAGTTCATAATGTCAGGCACTTATGGTGAACTTACCCGGTAGGCCCAAATAAAATAAACTCACTTTACTTAAAATTCTTGGTTTGCGTTATTTCAAATTCAAATAACCTTTCTTCAAGGTGTTAGTAGGTTAAGGTTATAGGTTAAGAAATTTTAAAGTGTCCTCCTTTCGTGCTGTGAAGAAATGGTAACCCTACCCAAAGCCCAGAAGGTCAAAATTTCTCAGTTTTCCTTTGTGGGGCTGCTTGGTGTTCGATTGATATTCAACTCTCAACGTTAGAGAGTTTATAGTTTGTTAAATGAACTAAAATACATTCTCAAGGTCAAACTCAAACTAATAATAAGATCCGAATAATGAAAGTGCTGTCTGAAGTAGATGCGTTTTTGTAGTCCCATTTCTATGATAGTTAGTTCAGTGGACCAAAAATTTTCGATTTGCAGACGTTTTTTAATAGAAGTGAGGCAAACCATACAAAATTGAATTATTCATCAACATTAAAACAAAAAATTTGTAATTAAAAAATGAAGCTATATTTAGAAGGCGAATTATTTGGTAGTCCCATTTCTACGCTTGGTAGTTTGGTGCCCCAACATTTTTTCGATTTACAGCAGTTTTTGCAAAAAGTGGTGGAGGATGAGTCAACAATAAAAAAATCATCTATTTTTCTTTTTCAAATCGTTTAATGAGTCCATTGTGATTTTCGGAAGTCGAGTTTCGACGATAAAGAGTGGATAATTGTTTCAATAAATAATAAAGAAAGCTTTACGCTATGACTAACAAATTTCGAAATTTCAAAAAATTGAATTATATTTTCAAAAGCAGAATCGTTGGGTGGTCCCATTTCTACATTTGGTAGTTCAGTCGCCCAAACACTTTTCGATGTATAGCAGTTTTTTCAAAATGTGGTGGAGGATGACTCAAAAATAAAAAATCATCCATTTTTTTCAAGTCGTTTAACCCCTTCGTTCGCATTGACACACTAAAGTGTCAATCCTTTCTTTTCCTATTTAACTTGCTCTGATTTTGGCATCTAAGTTTTACATGGGGGGTTTCGGGCTCGCTGAATCTCAATTTTTTGTCGATTTCTCTCTGCCAACGAAGGGGTTAATGTTGGGATTGTACTGTTTGGTAGTCGTGTTTGACGCTAGAAAGTAGATATTTGTTCAAATAATTAGAAAAGTGAGTTATTGTCAGAAGCAGAATCGTTTGGCAGTCCTTTTTCTACGTTTGGTAGTTCGGTAGACATACAACTTTTCAATTTAGAGCAGTTTTTCTTAACGTGGCGGAGGGTGACTCAAAAATGATAAGGGGTCAGTCACAAAAAAGGGATACATTTTTCAGGAACCTCTGAACTGCCCTCCCCCTGCGTGATACTTTTTCCACTAGTCTTAACATGGAGAATGCTATTTCGGCAGCCCCCCTCCCCCTAAAAATAACACGTATTTTGCGAATGACCCCTGAATCTCGTGTTTCGACGTGAGATAGTATAGAATATTTTTTGATTGTCTAACCAAAATTTTTATTATTTTAGAAAGTTAAGTTATTTTTAAATGGATTATTTGGTTTAGAAGAATGTTTTATTTGTTTCACATTCGAATTGGATATCTGTTATGTTTATTGTAATATGATAGTTAGGGATGTATAAGTTAAAAAGCCTCATAGCTTTTGCGTCAACAATCTTTAATGTTATTATTTCATGCCGGATCATTGATGTTTGCAACGTTTAAAAATAGTCATGGTGCTAGGTAGTTTTACCTTGCATTAAATTCCGAAAAGTTAGTGTTAATTTAGTGTCATTTTATTCCCTACACATATTATTTATATAATGATTATTAATAATAATAATAATAATTATATATATAAGATTTAATTATTGTGTATGAAAAGTAAATTATATATGTTTGCAATGGGAACTGATTATAACTAGTAATTTATGGGGACATAAGGGCAGTGTATACGTGATTTTATTAAATATGCCTAACTTCACCCAGGTATAACTTTGAAACTATTCACCTTATGGAAAACTAATTCACATGAAATTTGTAGAGAATTTACTTCTCTAGAATTTTGAAAATGACTACTTTTCGTATCACATGCACCAAAAAAAGTCTTTCCAACAAACCTGATTTCTAGCACCTCTTTTCAAGATAGCGGAGCGAGCCGCCATTTTATTTTTGTGCAATTTTCGAACGTTAATTAGAATACCAAAATGTACGCAAATTGACACAAACTAACTTTTCCGGATTTAATGAAAGATAGACCCCTTTTTAGCTCCCTAGCGCCTAGCGACCAAAAAGTACATGAATCAATTTTTGTCATTAAGTTATCGTGAAATTAAAGTAATAACATGATTTTAGATGGAAAAGCTCCTTGTAACGTCATATTTATTATTTTGACGAAATGATACATATATTTGATATTTCGACGAAATTTTAAACTTTCACTAAACGCTCGATTCTTCATTTTTTCATTAACTAATTTTATTCGATGCCAGGAAATATCAAAAAAAGATTAATCCCAATATCATTATCCAGATCTTATAGATAAATTTTTATTTGCTGCTGCCTAAAATGAAATACATATAATAAGTGAAAGAAAATTTGTAAACCAAGTATTTGAAGGAAATTTAGAATTTCCCATAAATTTTTGTGTACAATTCAGTGTACGTATGTCGCCGATGCGTTTGAAAAAAAAACCTGTAAAATAAAGCTATGAAGAAAAATCTTTTTCAAAGATATCGTGAGAAATAAATTTTTCATTAGGTCGCTGTGAAAAAATACATTGTTTTAAAACACCGTGAAGAAAAACACATTCTAGTAAAAGGCTACGAAAAAAAATATATTTCGGTAAATGCTGAAAAAACCTTATTCCTATGTATAGGCGACATGAAAGGAGACCTTACACATGAAAAAAACCGTAAAAAAACCTTATTTGTGAAAAAGCCGTGAAAAAAACCGTATTCGTTAAAACTTGTAATTAAAGTGTTTTATTCCAAGAAAAGAGCTATAATAATCATTTTGCTGTGAAAAAGTATTATTGTTGGACTATGGAAAGAATTATGAATAAATATCAAGTTAAAATCGTGTGTTTCACGCTGCCAGCCGCTTATAGTCTGGGTGTAAGGGATGTTAATACATGAATGTGTAATATAGAGCGCGTGGATCTATGGATAATTAATGGACATAGTTCATAAGAGGAAAGAGAAGAAAAGTACTGAGCGGATAGCGTTGGGCCAGATAGGGTGAGAGGAAATAATAAAAACTCAATGCAATTTTCTAAACTTGTTTATATATTTAAACAATCATAATTATTATAAATTATAAATTTTCAATTTTAATGAAAGACGCATTTTTAAACTTTGATTATGCAGTAACAAAAATATTTATCTTATGAATATTTTAACTTATCCAGTTTTGCTTGATAATATTTATGAACTTTACAATATTGTTGACCTTAACCATATTTATTAACTTTGGTTCAGTCAAATAATTAATATGTAAATTATTATATTCACTGTTTACTATTGTAATAATTGTGTCTACTAAAATATGTTTTTAATTACGACCATTCAATGATGCGAGTTTTTATCACAGTATTTATACAAGACGTGTTTTTTTTCACAGCGGTTACCAATATGTATCTTTTTAGAGTGTTTACTGAGATATATTTTTGTCCATCGCATTTTATAGGCATACGTTTTTTTTCATGGCGTTATGATAAGAAGTGTTTTCTCCAAGCGACATAATTTACGGATTCATTCTCCTAAGCAGCGGCGATGTAGTCTTTTGATAAGGATATTGGAATGAAAATTTCAATGGTATTGTCCGACAGCGAGTATGAGTAATTAGTCAATTTATATTCGAGAACCGAACTCTTTAAGAAAAGTTAGAATTTTTTCTCGCATAATTATATAAGGATGAATCTTTTGTTAGTCTTACTTAAGATGCTAAAATAAACTAAAAGTAACGAATGAAGCAAAATCCGAGAAACAAGTGTTTAGAGAAAATTTACCATTTTTTTGAATAACAAAAATATAGATTATTTAATCAAAATAATCCAGAATATAAAATTCAAATTTGTGCACTTAAGGCTCGAAATTGGCCACACGTTGCACAGATCGACTTGGCAATTTATACACATGTAGATTAGGCACTAAAGATGGTTTCTACGACAACCCGAATTAGTAATTGATAATAGCTTTTGTTTAATAAATAATGCAAAATTACCTTCACTGTATATTTATACATATTTATACA
>NC_046663.1:126766854-126785119 GCF_010883055.1 Belonocnema kinseyi
CAGAGGTCGGATTCACCGGAAAAATGTCCACGAAGCTCGTCATCCATTTCAGCCAGATCTTTAGGCTTGAGAGAAACCTTGGTGTTGATGTTTCTCCGGGCCATAAAGCATCGCTCTTCATCTGTTGGATGCCTGCCCTCTGTTGGTCTTAGTGTCGCCTCTCTTTCTTTGTTGCCGGCTTGTTCTAGCTGTGGTAGAGTAGGCGTTCCGCTCACATAGCCCCATTTACGGAGTAGTTCAGCATGGTTTCGCAGACTCTAGATTGGTCGGCACTGTTGGCCGACCCATTGTTTGTCTGTAATAAATGATTCACATGCATAGCTTACCTTTTATTCAATCTGATAACTTATATGAATGCAAATATTCAACTTTTTTTTTATGAATAACTTTGTTAAGAAAACGTTTCTTATAAAAAACCACGTGTTTTTCAAGGACTGGGGTGGGTGAGGGTCTGGAAAATATGTACGATAAACTACGTAAGGTAATGGCGCTCAAAAGTCACCAAAGTCTGGGTGCGTGGTTCATGGACGGCCCCTGATAAACTGTAGTTTTAATATGTATAATTATAAACAGGTTTTTCAAAGTCCTGTAGCGATTCGGATATGAAATTTTTTCCTTGGTCTGTTAAGATATTCTTACATGCGTCGAATGGTTATACATAATGATTAAATAACCCATTTTTTCACACACCCTTTTACTTTCTCTTTAGATCCTTCTATATCTCTTTCACCAACTCCCCCTCAAATCTTACCTTTCCCAACTGCTCCTTACACTCCTTTATCGCCTCCCCCGTCCATGTCACCCTCTTCTCTAACGACCCTTCTTCTCCACCCTGCCTTCCACCATTCTCCCCTTTTATTCACAAACTGAATGGCTTATGATCTGATTCCACCCTCCCTTCCACCCTGAATTTTTCTGTCTCCTTCCACCGTTGCATATTCCGCCGCGACTGTACTTCGGAGCGTGCGCGCACCGACTGGATTTGGTAGAGGGCGTTCCTAGCTAACGAGCGAGTGGCTGGTCAGTTGTCTCCGAGCACTTGGAGAGTCAGAACAGGCATTTTCACGCGACGTGTTTCTGTGAGTGGTGCAAGCCGAAAATGCAGCGTTCGTTAGAGCAGAGGTACGCGATTAAATTCTGTGTGAAACTCAGTAAATCTGCGACAGAGACGTTTGATATGATCAAGCAGGATTACCCAGATGTTGCTTTAGCAAGAAGAGGTGTGTTTTGGTGGCAACAGGCCTTTTTGGAGGGCCGGGAAGAGGTCGCCGATGAAGACGATGCTCATTGTCTTTTTTGACATCAAAGGCATCGTCCACAATGAATTTGTTCCTCCGGGACAAACCGTCAACGCCAAGTTTTACGTGCAAGTGCTCAAGAGACTCAAAAGAAGGGTCAATCGGGTCCGACAAGACATCGCAGCCGACTGGAAGTTGCACCACGACAACGCTCCGGCTCACACCGCCTTTCTTGTGAACAGCTACCTGACCAAGGCCGGCACCCCAACGCTTCCGCAGCCGCTCTACAGCCCAGATGTGGCCCCCCAAGATTTTTTTTTCCTCGTTTGAAAAGGCCGATGAAAGGCAAGGATTTTGAGACGACAGAGGGAATCCAAGCAGTATGCACCGCGGCACTCAAGGCTATTCCGGAGAATGGCTTCCGTGACGCCTTCAATGTTTGGCAAATCGCGCTGGCAGCTCTGCATCGACTCAGAAGGAGCCTATTTTAAAAGTTTTTAAAAAATTGTAACGAATGGCTCAATAAATTTTTTTAAATTGACTCAGTCCTATTACTTTCCGGACAAACCCTGTACGTGTATTCTCCCTCTTCGTTCCCTGTTACCATACCATTCGTCACCGCCCAGCCTTTATTCTCCATCCAGTCTCTTAGAATCTCCCCCTCTTCATTCATTATCCTATCCTTACATTTTCTATTAAAGCTCGCCCCTTACTGATCAAGGCCCCCTTAATTCTCGCATTGAGCCCCCCCCCCCTCAATACCACCATAACCTCCCCTCTCTTCTAGTAAATCTTTCACCCTTTCTTTCATCCTTTCCATCCCATCCTTATTGTACACAGTCACAAACTTACACATTACCCCTCCTATATTTACTGTCCTCATTTGCAAGCCCCCTGCCCCTTCATGAACTTCTTCCTCTAATACATGTATGGCCATGGACGAGCTCTGGGAGCTCAAATCTGCCTACTCGTCAAACCCCACTCTTACTGCCTTTGTTAGAATGGAGTTCGAGGAGGTGGGAGCGCGGACTCTCTCGGCTGCTTGGCGACCGAAGCCTGGCGGATACAAGAGTGCCCGATTGATCATAAACCGGCGTCCAGCGCAAAACTTCATATATGAACACATTTGATTTTTGATAGCGATGCATGGACGTCGTTCTGCGCAAGACCGAGAGGGTGTTAGGATGGAATAACCTGGGAGAAGCGCTCGAAGAAAGAGAACAAATGTGAAAAAAGCGAGTTAGAGAAGGCACTTCTAGTGGTCCGTGGCCATCCCTGCTCTAATACGTCCCTAACCACTGTTATGATTCCTCCACTAGCCCTTCAGCTTCTCTTTACTCTGACCGCCTCAGGGGCCACAGAACTGTTTGAGAGCTGATATGTAATTTGTTGTCATCATTTTCGATCTGGTGATTATCGTTGCAGTACACAACTGAATATTGAAAGAGGGAGCGGTACCTTCTGTATTATTACCATAAAAACAGAGTAATATTTTGAGAAAGGTACCTGTCGATAAGAAAAATGATGTCGAAAATGATTACAAAATTTCAATGGAAACCGCTTTCAAACATACTTCCATCATCTTTCGTTTTTCCTTAGAATATGTTTTTATGAAAAAAGCAATAGAAAAGCAAGCAGAAATATATAAATAATTATTCTGGTAATTATTTATGTATTTTTATTTGTTTTTCTGTTGATTTTTTCAATTTATTAAGTTTTTTAATAACATTATCTATAAATCATCTGGATATAACCTCAAGTATCTATTATATAATCTTAAAAACATGCGGGCTCGTTTGATGGCACCACCATCGATTACACAGCCACACAAAAAAAAGTGTGCGGATCTGGTAACAAGACACACGTATTCCTATGGATTTTTGGGCGCTGAATTCATTGTCGTTATCAAAAATCACCCATCACACCATTGTGGAGCCATAACCTCAAAAAATGACGAAAAATCATGCACTGAGGCAAATAAATTTCAAAATGATGCCAGTGATGCAAATTTTCACTTCAAAAACATGTCTACAACTGTGAAGGATCAACCCTTGCCTGATATCAACTTATTTAACATAACTTTACCCAATAGAACCTGACGTCACCTAACCTTAATTAACAGAAATTTATTGAACTACACGTAAAGCTCTGGAAGCATATTTTTCCAGTAGTAAATTTGTGCTACATCGAATAGGTCAACTCGAGCCTAACCTAGAAATAAATCTAAGCTAGCCTAATTTAACCTCACATAACCCCAAGAAACACAATTAAACTGATTGTGTTGTCCCGTTGTGTTTGCGGTACCGTTTCATTTAGCTTCGGCCTAACCTACATAGAGGTTTAACCTATCCTAACCTAAAAAAACCTGACCTAACCTAACCGATTACGCTGGCAACCCTGTTCTTGCGTACTTTCATATTTTGACATTAATAGCAGTAAATGTCTAGAGTTTCGTAACCGCTTGTTGCTAGCATTATTTGCGTGTTTCTGTAACCAGGGCACCTCCACGTGGTGACGATGGGCAACGGATCCACATTGGCTGAGCCCCTGGGTAAACGGCGTTCATGCCGTCATGGCAGACACATGATAAAAGTGTATTACGATGCAGGGAAAAACCCCAGTATCGGCGTCTGGTCAGGGTGGAAAAGCGGGCTTTCCGACGTCGTCATCATGCAACCGTAGCTCTTCATCAATGGATCACTTGGTTAGTGTAGAGTTTCATTCTACAAGGAAAAAACCGCAAGCATTTCTCAATCGCATGCCTGCATGAATAGCTCAGATTCACCAAGAAACAAAATGGGTTCCTCACGTCATTTGCAATTTCTGCAGACTTATGTTGTATCGTCAAAGTGTTCAACGCCAGAAATAAAAATAACATTTCGTACAATAATGTGTGCACAGTCACAAAAGCAATTGAAATCAATAACAATGCACGCCAGACTGATTTAAGCGCTTTAGAAAATGATAGAATGGAAGTTGAAAGTCAACGTCATGTAGACGGTAGTGAAACGAGTGATCGAACAGAAAATAGATCTGATGATTCGATGAAAATGACGAAAAAGATGACGAATATGGCGTGCATAAAATGAAAATGAAGGTTCCAATATTAGTGTCGCAACTAGAACTGAATGATTTTATTAGAGATCTTGGATTACAGAAAGACGGCGCTGAACTTGCCGCTTCATTTCTAAAAAGACGAAATCTTCTAGAGGCAAAGACTACACATGAAGCTTGGGTTCATGAAGCAATTTGTCAAGGCGTTAGACAAAGATGGACAATGCTATAAGTATATATCCCTTAAATTCCCTAATGTTTCAGACGCTAAATTGAAAGAAGGAGTCTTTGATGGACCACAGATTCAAATATTGCCAAGAGATACTAATTTCGTGAGCCACCTGACGAAAATTGAAATGGACGCTTGGGAAAGGTTTAAAGCAGTAAACGCAAATTTCCTAAGTAACAAAAAAAGTACAGACTACGAGAATATTGTTGCGAAAATGATAAGAAACTACAAAAAGTTAGGCTGCTTGATGAATTTAAAACTTCACTTTCTAGATTCCCATCTGGATAAGTTTCCAGAAAATGTTGGTAATTTCAGCGAAGAACAAGGGGACCGTTTTCATCAAGACATAAAAGTAATGGAACAACGATATCAGGGTAGATGGGACGAGGTCATGATGGCTGATTTTTGCTGGATGTTGAAAAGGGAAACGAATGTAGGTCTTAAACGTAAGCGTAACCCTTTGCATCGTTCCTTCGAAGAAAAAGGATACGTTATAGCAGGCAGAAAATAGACTGAAGTAGATCAATAAATCAATTTAATTACGATAAACAGTTAAGTTGTGTTGCGTTAAGCAAAATTTCGTTAGCTTCTGTTAAGTTAGATTCATTTGTAGGTTAAGATCGAGATAACCTATTCAATATAGCACACATTTAAGACTGATAACCGTACGCTTACATAGCTACACGTGTCATTGAATTTCATTCGGCTAGGTTAGGTTAGGTCAGGTTTTGTTAGGTTAGGATAGGTTAAACCTCTATGTAGGTTAAGACGAAGCTGAATGAAACGGTACCGCAAACACAACGGGACAACACAATGAGTTTAATTGTGTTACGTGAAGTTAAGTTCGGTTAGGTTATGTCAGGGTTTTTTAGGTTAGGATAGATTTGACCTCTTTGCAAGTTAAGCCCAAGCTGATTCAAACGGTACCGCAAACACAACGGGACAACACAATCCGTTTAATTGTGTTTCGTGAGGTTAGGTTAGGGTAGGCTAGGTTAGATTTATTTCTAGGTTAGGCTCGAGTTGACCCATTCGATTTAGCATACATTTTTTACTGGGAAAATATGCTTCCAGAGCTTTACGTGTAGTTCAATAAATTCAGGTTAGGTGAGGTCAGGTCCTTTTGGGTAAAGTTATGTTAAATAAGTTGATATCAGGCAAGGGTTGATCCTTCACAGTTTTCGACATGTTTTTGAAGTGAAAATTTGCATCACTGGCATTATTTTGAAATTTATTTGCCTCAGTGCATGATTTTTCGTCATTTTTTGAGGTTATGGCTCAACCATGACGTGATGGATGATTTTTGATACCGAATTTGAATTCAGCCCCTCAAAATCCATAGAAATACGTGTGTCTTGTTACCAGATCTGCACACTTTTTGTGTGTGGCTGTGTTATCGGTCTGCACTTCTAAAGCATTGAGTAACCATAGCCTGTTCTAATCTATCCCATTCCTTTCTCTCTACCCACGTCTCTACCTGTCCCACCACATCAAATTCCCGAATATACCTCCAGACCTTTTATCCTATCTCTCCAATTCAATCACTGCTACTTCATTCTTCTTTCTTCCCTTCAGCTTAACTTTCGCTACCCTGTCTTCAACCCACCCTCTACTCTGTAGCAGCACTTCCATGCCCTCCATTTCTTCTCCGCTCTTCAGCTTAAATTCTCTTATTACAATATTATTTCTCCTATCTGCCTTCTCTCTTCTCTCCATTATCAACTCCATTGCCTTAATACTTACCCTGTCCAGTCTATCCTCCTTTCAATTCCTACAATCTCCCACTTGCTCTTCTACCATATTCTTTACCCTCTTCCAAATACCTTTCTTGTCGCCCTCCCCTCTGTCACCTAATTCCATTTCCGACCTGTCCTTAACTTTCTCAAGCCTTTTTCCGCCGTTTCCTTTCACACCCTAATCCCTTCTTCCATCTGCTTCATTTTATCTTTTTTTCTTCCTTGTCTACACCAGCTCCCTCTCTAATCCTTCTACTTTCTCCCTCAGCTCTTCTACTTTTGTTTCCCATTTCTCATCTCTTTACCTCAAGTCCTTCCTCATATTTTTCACCTGCTTCATAGACTTACCACAACCCTCTGATTTCGCTTATCAACACTCTGAGAGCCTCCTATTTCGCCTGCCCATCCATTTTTAGGGGGGTGGTGACCTACGTGTCCGTATGCTTTTTTTGAACGGACTCTCAAGCACGCTTTTTCTCGTGCTCGCTTTTCTGCCTCTTTTCCTTTTCAACAGAGGTGTCGAGCTACTCGACATCGGGCCACGCACAGCTGATCGACGAAATTTTCCACCGAATTAATCACCAGCACTGCCAGTACTCTCGCTGATCACCTCCCGCTCTTTCGTCGGTATCTTGGACATCTCCATGAAAAAAATACCTACTGCAACCTACAGATGTCTCTCAAGTCCGTTGCCGCTTACCGCCCCAAATTTTACCTTTCTTTGTTCTATTCCACTCGTTACATATCCTGCAGACACCCTTTTCTCTCCCCTAACATTCCCCAGCACTGCGAGAACACCCATGTCCCCCATACAGGCCCAAAACGCCTGACCATAAACTATCTCGGCCTCTTACCAACTTAAGTTTACTTTCTCTATTTACCCAAATCCCACGCTCCAACTACTATGAAAGTTAATTTTTAATTCGCCAATTCACCCCACACAATTCTACTCACCTCCTAGGCTTCCACCCTCACACTCCACTCACACCTTGCACACAAATTCCGTAAAATCTTCGCACCACCTGTCACCGCAAACTTTCTCACTACCGCCACCAATATCTAAAGTCTGATCAAATAACCCTTCTATAATGTTTCTTCGGGAATGAGTGATAAGCTAGAGTTTTAGATAAATAAAATGGCCCTAAAATATTTTTTCAAAATTTCCATTTTTTAAGTCTTTATTATTATTTAACTTTTTTAGCATTGCTCTCGTAATTAAGTTTTTTCTCTCGATCAGTACAAACTATCGCCATAATTTTTTGCATATTTCGTTAAATATTTTCATTCTATAAAATAAAAATTATTTTACCATTGTGGTATAAATATTGATGAAATTAGCAACAACTTTCAGAAACAAATAAAATTCGTTCTAACTTCTCAGTTGATGCCAATGCTTTACTTGACTAATTACGATAGCTCGTTTAATTACGAAGATTTTGTTTAAAAAAATTTAGGGAACTTGCATATCATCAAAAGTTGTGCGTATTTTCGTGTTGACGTTCCATACTCCATGCCGCGCGACGTACGATATAAAAAACCACAATTTTTCATATTTGAGAAGCCTGATCTGTAGAATTCATTGATTTTACCTCAAAAGGGTGAAAAACTGATAGATTTACAATCGATTAACAAATCATAATAACTTAGGTGAAGTTCGTCCAATCTGTTCAATGGTTATAAACAAATTTATGGACGAAATCGACTATTGACATACATTTGAAGCCTGGAAGTTCTTTTCATCACGTTTTTCCCCGCGAAATCGAGTAAAGTTAATGTTTCGTTGAAATCAAACACTAAAGTATAATTTTTTTTATTGATATGAACAAATTTCATAAACAAATTGAATAAATAAGCGCCTCTGTATATATGAAATGCATTTTTCTGCGCAATCATTAGGTTCGCCTTCAAAAATGAAAATTGCATGACAGAAATGGACTATCAAAATATTTATCATTGTTATAAACAATATTGATTAACAAATGCATTAAACGGTCAATCTTTGATAGAAAAAATCCATTTTTTGTGCATAATTTTTCATTTTATCCCTTAATTAATATTCTGATAAAGGAAACTGACGTTTGACAATATTTTTCATTTTCATTAACAATTCTGCTCATACAAATGCATTTAGTAGACGGTTTCGAATAGGAAACATCTCTTTCTTGCTGAAATGTTGATTATATCATAAAAAATGAAACTCCTACGAAACATACTGACATCCAACAACATTTCCCATTGTTATAAACAATCGTGATCAATCAATTCTTAAAATAATTCTTTCCTATACAAGAAATCTGTTTTTTGGGTTCAATAGTTAATATTACCTTGAAATGAAATAAGGAACCGAATCGTAAAACGTCTAGTTTTTACGATATAATCAACATTTTCGCAAGAAAGAGATTTTTCCTATTCGAAAGCGTCTATTAAATTCATTTGTTGAGCATAATTGTTAAAAAAATGAAAAATATTATCAAACGTCCGTTTTCTCCATCGGAATATTAATTAAGGGATAAAATGAACAATTATGCACAAAAGAATCTGCCTGCTACGAGGGCACATTCTCATCGCGCGCTGCGCGCGTGTTGCTCGCAAGTTTGAGCGCGCCTAGAGCGCGCAACTGTTGGTTCTCGTGCTCGATGTCGTATTTTTCTCGCGCTTCGCGCTCGATTGCACATTCGTTAAAAAAGCTTAGCTCGAGAGTTAGCGCGCACCTACGGCACGCGACTGATGGCAATCTCACTCCGCGCTTATTCTTTGCATTTCTTTCGCATTCGGACCCAGACCTTTTAAAATAAAAGGTGAACGGACCGTCAACTGTAATTTTGTGATTTTGACTCTCTTTTGTTAAAGCTCTTTTGGCTTTAACGAACGCATTCTCATCACGTATCTCGTACTTCGCACTCGATTTTGTCCAACATGTCAACTTTTTTACATTATGCACAACACTTTCATATCAATTAAAATACATTTTTTATGTAACTCTGTCAGGGATTACTTATTAAGAAATTGCAAAATAAAAAGCAAAATGTATTTATCATGATTATTTTTGTATTTGTTTCTTATTTTGCTTTAAATTGTATTCTAAGCTGCTCTGAAACATGTATCATTTCAGTAAATGTATATCATTACAATTCATAATATGCTTAAAAATTGAATCATACTCATTCTTATTTCCTTGTTTTTATAAGTTTTTATTTTTAATGTTGTTTTTTACGATTAAATAAAAAATACTACGCATCTGCATAGGGTCTAATATACAGGAACCTATATAGGGTATTATATAGGAGCCTATGTCCTCTTTCGTCTTTTCTGTTCTTTTTCCAAAAAGTTCATTTTTGCATTTTTTATCTTATGTTTTACAATTAAAAGAAGATCTACTCGTCCTATCGAAAAATGATTAGTAATAAATTTATAGATATTTTTAGGCGAATAACTGTTGTCTGGTAATTTAAGTTCATACCTTGTGTCGTTTTTTCAAACAAATTTAATATTTTTATTAAGAATTTTATTTTTTACGACTAAAGCAAAAACTACGTGTCCTATCAAAAATTATAGCTCTTTTTTGGATGAACAAGTTTTGTCTCTTTTTTTCGTAGCTTACATAGAAAAGTGATTCATTATAAATTTGTAGTTCTTTCCAGGGCGCCCAATTTGTGCTTTTTTATTTCTTTCGTATCTTGCATAGTTTGACCGAAAAATGAAATTTTTGGATTTTTCATTATTTTTGGTACGATCAAATTACGAATGTTCAACTTTTCAACCAAATTAAAAAAGTTGTTATCATAGTCCTGTAGGGCTTTCAAAAAGCAAAGTTTTTCTTCTGTTGACTTTTTTTGATATCATGCGTTGTTTGTCTTAAAATGTTCATTTTAGTTTGTTTCTTTAGATTTTGAAAATGCTCTAACTCTGATAATTTTCTTTTTATAATAAAAGATCATCGAGATAAATTGTTTGAGTTTCTGAGTACTATGAACAACTGTACATAGAATTTATGAATCTTTAAAAAATGTGGTTTCAAACATTTTTGATACGTTCAAATTTGAAATTTTCAACTTTTCGACCAAATTAAAAAAGTTTTTATGATAATCTTGCAGGGTTTTCAAAAAGCAAAGTTTTTCTTTTCCGGCCTTTTTTCATATCATGCGTTGTTTATCTTAAGATGTTTATTTTGAGTTGTTTCTTTGGGTTTTGAAACTGCTTTAAGTCTGATAATTTTCTTTTTATAGAAATGTCATTAGGATAAATTGTTTAAGTTTTGAAGTACTATGAATAACCGTACAGAGAATTTTTGAATTTTTAAAAAAGTGGTCTTAAAAATATTCAAAATGTGCCTACTTTTTGAATTTTCATCCAAAATGGCTGTCTAACGAACTTGACCTTTTGTTTAAGAAACAGAGCAAGTGTACCAAGGGCCAATCTAATAGATTTCTTTTTTCAAATGTCATCGTGTTCACAGACAGAGAGACATACATATATACAGATATAAAGACATACAGTCAGACAGGCAAATTCGCAAAAACCTGTTTTTCGGATTCAGGGGGTCTCAAAACGTGGATATTTGACAAAAACTGGGAGGGTCAAATCTTACACAAATCTAATAGCTTCTCTGATGAAAATGTAATAATGCAAAAAAGTTTTCACTTTCGATAAGATCGAATGCGAAGTAGGATATACATAATGAGAATGGGTTCGTTAAAGCTGAAGGAGGTTCGACAAAAGAGGATTCTCAATCACCAAATAGAAGTTATCGATTTTTTGACCTGTCATTTTTTTTAAATTGCGTGCAAATGTAGGGTAAGCAAAAAGACTGAGCGTGTATCGCGAGGTGAATGCATCATCGAGAGTGAAGCGCGAGAATCAATAATCGCGCGCCACAGGCGGGTTTAAACTTGCTAGCCACGAACACAGAGCGCTATAAGAACGTGCCCGCAAAGCGTGCAGATTTTTGTTTACTATTTAAGTGTTTTAATAAGATTTTATAACAAACTTCTAGATATTTTTGGTTAAAGAAACATTTTTAAAAATTTGTTTTGTCTTTCGTGTCCTTTTTCCTAAAATTTAATCTAAAAATTTAATTTTTTTATTTTCAATCTTATTTTTTACGATTAAAAGATAATCTACTCGTCCTATTTAAAAATGATTAATAACAAATTTATAGATCTCTTTGGGTGAACAACTTTTGTCTTTAATTTTAGTGCATACATTGTGTCGTTTTACAAAAAATATTTATTTAAAAAATGTATTAAAATAATTTAATTTTTTTAATTTTAAAGGTTATATCTTACGATAAAAGAAAAAACTAAGTGTCCTCTAAAAAATTATTCATGAAAAACTTGAATGAGTCTTTTTATTTTTTTCATAGCTTGCGTTGTTTGTCAAAAAATTAATCTTTTTAGTTTGATCCATTTACGAATAAACAAAAACTGCGCATTCTATAAAACAGTAATAATAAACATTTGCAGCCTTTTTTTTGATAAAAAAGTTATTTTTGTTGCTTATCTCGTTTGTCCAAAAATTTAATTTATTTTTTAATTTTTAATATTCTTTCTTACGACTAAAAACAAAAACTACGCGTCCTATCGAAAAGTGATTGTTAAAAAATTTGTAGATCTTTTTAGGGCGCGTAAGTTTAGTTTATTCAATTTTTTCGTATCTTGCATAGTTTGACCAAAAAATGGACTTTTTGGATTTTTTATTATTTGTCGTACGATAAAATTCTAAATTTTCGACCAAATCAAAAAATTTGTTAGGATAATTTTGTAGGGCTTTCAAAAGTTAACGCTTTTTTTTCTCGTGACTTTTGTTCATACCATGCGTTGTTTGGTTTAAAATGTTCATTTTAGTTTTTTTTTTATTTTAAAAATGCTCTAATTCTGGTAATTTTCCTTTAATAGAAAAAAGTCATAAGAATAAATTGTTCGAGTTTCTGAGTACTATAAATAACATCACATAGAATTTTTAAGTCTTGAAAAAATGAGGTTTTAAAGATTTTTGATATGATGAAATTTTGAATTTTCAACTTTTCGTCCAATTGGGAAAAGTTGTAATGATAATCTTGTAGGGCTTTCAAAAATCAACGTTTTTGTTCTCTTGACTTTTTTTCATATCATGCGTTGTTTGGCTTTAAATGTTCATTTTAGTTTTTTATTTTTTTATTTTAAAAATACCTTAACTCTGATAATTTTCTTTTTATAGAAAAGTCATTACAATAAATTGTTTGAGTTTCTGAGTACTATGAATAACCGTTCAAAGAATTTAGAAATCCTTAGTAAATGTGGTTTCAAAAAGTTGAGGTACGATCAAATTTTGAATTTTCAACTTTTCGACCAAATCAAAAAAGTTGTTATGCCCACCTTTTAGGGCTTTCAAAAATCAACGTTTTTCTTTTCTTGACTTTTTTTCATAGCATGCGTTGTTTGGCTTCAAATTTTCGTTTTAGTTTTTATTTTATTTTTATTTTGAAAATGCTCTAACTCTAATGATTTTCTTTTTATAGAAAAAAGTCATTAGGATGAATTGTTTGGGATTTTGAGTACTATGAATAACCGTTCACAGAATTTTGAAATCTTGAAAAAATATGGTCTTAAAAATTTTGAAAACGTGCTCACTTTTCGCATTTTGATCCAAAATAGCTGCTTCACGAAATTGTTCTTTCTTTTTAGGCCTTAAAAAAGTGTGCCAAAGCAGAATCCAATCTGATCAATTTTTTAAAAGTTATCGTGCTTACAGAATACAGACAGACAAACACCTTCGTAAAAATCGTTTTTCTGTCTCAGTGGGTCGCAAAACGTGAAGATTTTATGAAAACCGACAAAGTGAAATTTTACGTAAAACCAATACCTTCTCATTAGATGAGAATGTAAAAATGTTTTTTTTTTATCAAAGAGTAACCGTTTAATGCATTTGTTAATTAGTATTGTTTATAACAATGGTAAATACTTTGATTGATCATTTCTGTCATGGAATTTTCATTTTTGAAGGCAAACCTAATGATTGCGTAGAAAAATGCATTTTATATATACAGAGGCGCTTATTTATTAAATTAGCTTATGAAATTTTTTTACATCAATAAAAAAAATTAGACTTTAGTGTTTGACTTTAACGAAACATTTATTTCACTCGATTTTGCGAGGACAAATGTTATAAAAAGAACTTCCAGGCTTCAATGTACAGCAATAATCCATTTTGTCTATAAATTTGTTTATGACAATTGAACAGATTGCACGAACTTCATCTAAGTTATTAGGATTTCTTAATCGATTGTAAATCTATCAATTTTTCACCTTTTTAAGTAAAATCAATGAATTCTACAAAACAGGCAGCTCAAATATGAAAAATTGTGGTTTTTTGTATCGTACGTTGCACGCCATGGAGTATGGAACGTCAACACGAAAACATGCACAACTTTTGATGATATGCAAGTTCCGTAAATTTTTTTACCAAAATCCTCGTAATTAAACGAGCTATCGTAATTAGTCAATTAAAGCATTTAAATCAATTAAGAAGTTAGACGCAATTTTATTTGTATATAAAAATTGTTTCTAATTTCATCAATATTTATACAACAGTGGTAAAATTAGTTTTATTTTATAGAATGAACATATTTAACGAAACGAGCAAAAAATTATGACGATAGTTTGTACTGATCGAGAGAAAAAAACTAATAACGAGAACAATGCTAAAAAAGTTAAATAACAATAACAACTTAAAAAAATGAAAATTTTGAAAAAATGTTTTAGGGCCATTTTATTTATGTAAAACTCGACCTTATCAAGCTTGACAAATTTTGACACAATTAAGATGACATATTTTGTAAGCATGGCTCTTATTCTGGGGATAAATTCTTTCCCTGATAGTGTCAAAGGCAGTGGACCGAAGATATCCATGGCTATTTAATCGATAAAATTTACAGGCGTATTTGGGATGATTGCTTCACATTATCTGTTAATTCTTACCGTCTTTTGTAGTTAACATACCGGACATCGTTTCATGAAATTAATCATTTCTCTTTCTATACTTTTTCCATTATCCAAGAGTTTTGGGTCGCATGTGGCATGTTGCACGTGTGAAACTGCTAATCTTAATATTTGTGACTCAAGTAGTTGAGGTACTCCGTTATTTTCACATATAAGCCATTATATTATTTGTGGTCAACAGGTCGTCAAAATAAGTTTAAACAGGGAGAGGCAAGAGTACATTTAGAAAAGACGTTTATTCGGAAAGCTACAGGATTGTAATGACTAGTCGAGTCGACTAGAAGGTCATGCCGTCGCCGGATGAGTGTTTCCCAGCACCCCCTCTTCTTACAGTTAGCCCTTAGGTCCGTCGTGGAAAATTACAGAGAAAGCTGCCAATGGCGGAAAACAGATATGGCTGTCGCCCTTATTCATAGATAGACGTACTCGGGAAAGGTTATTTTCCACAGCTCGGCCATTCTGACAATTCGGCCGTCTCGACCATTAACCGGACCATAAACGAAAATGTATAAATACAGTAAATTTCTTAAACCTAACATCCTGGCAATTCATGTTGTGTCACGTAGTGATCTAAGGAAAATTGACCTGACGGATCCAGTGTTTCATCTGGTCGGGTCCTACGATTCCCTTATAAGGTATTTGCGTTAACTGGAAACCCTCGATGTCGCCCACAATGTACCGATCGTCTTCAAGGACCTTGTTAACAACATAAGGCCCTTTAAAAGCAGGGATTAGCTTTTTGTTAACGCTGGATGTCGAGTCGGAGTTTACGATCATTACAGAGTCTCCTTCTTTGTAAATAGTTGCCTCCTTATGCTTTTTATTGTACGCACGCTCGTTGTATTCTTGGCATTTTACCATTTTCTCTGATGCAGAATTTCTTATTTCTTTAAAATTTCTGTTATCCTGTGACATCGATTCTAAAAATATTCTTACCATGTCGTTAACTTCTCCTAATTGACTAACGCCGAACAATAATCTGCTTGGTGTTTCGCCGGTTGATCGACAAACTGTATTGTTGATTGAGAATTCTACTTTTTCTACAACTGTGTCCCACTTATCTGGGCTGCCGCTTAATTTAGTTAACATGGGTGTCAAATCTTCGTTGAGTCTTTCAACTTGGCCGTTAGCGCGCGGTGTACCTACTGCAATTTCTACGTGTTTAAACGACCTTTCTTCGAGAAAATCATTGAATTGTCCTGATGTAAAGGATGTCCCTCTGTCACTAATTACTCGTTTTGGCGTGCTATAATCGCGAAAATATATTCTCAAGTGTCCGATTACTTCATCGGTCTTCGTTGATTTGCACGGATATAATCGAATAAATTTCGTGAAAGCGTCAATGACCGCGAAAATGTGTTTGAAGCCTTTTCCAGTTTTTTCTAATGGACCGTAATGATTGACATGAATCATGTCGAAAGGGACTTCCTTTTTCGGAATGCTATGCAAATAGCCTTTCTTTTTACCTCTTTTTGGAGAAAACTCGATACATTTTAGGCAATTCGCAATATGTTCTTTAATTCTGTCTCTTAGCTTCAGAAACCAGTAGACTGTCGTAATTTTTTGCACTACTTTATCAAATCCTACGTGGCCTAAGTCGTCGTGACAGGTGCGTATGACGTTAGTAATCATCGATTCTGGTACATAAAATAATAGTTTATCGTTTTTATAATTTCTGTAAACGAGTCCGTCGCGTAATTCGAAGAATTTGTCCTCTGACTCTTCTAACTTTTCTCTAATTTTCGTGATTTATGTGTCTCGATCTTGCATAATTGATAACACTTGTTCGAAAGTGTTCGCTTCAAGGATTAAAACGCTGTGACAGCGACTAAGAGCATCCACGTGTCCCATTCTTTTCCCGGGCCGGTGTTGGATTGTGTATTTATAATTTCGCAAAAACATTGCCCATCTTTGGATTCGCGGATTTACGTTTTGTTTTTTCAAAGTGAGGTTAAAACTGTCGCAATCTGTGATAATTTTAAATTCTATTCCGTATAAATACACGTGGAAACGCTTAATCCCGTAAACAGATGCTAGACATTCTAGTTCGAAACTTTGATATTTTGATTCCGTCGGTGTTGTTCGGTGGCTAAAATAAGAAACTGGCTGAAAAAATCCATTCTTCTGTTTTTGCATAAGAATTGCGCCGCAACCGCTTGCATCGTAGTGAAGTTCGGTTTCTAAATGGGATGAATAAACTGCTAAAATCGGGTGCGACGTTAATTTTTCATTCAATATTTCAAACGCTTTATTTTCCTCTGAATCAAATTTGAATTTTACATCTTTTTTCGAAATGTCCTTAATCTGGTGTCCAGTGTTACCACACTCGTAGCAGGATCCACTTTATCTCTTCTCCTTTCTACATTCAGATGCAACGTGACCTGCGATGTTACAGTTGAAGTTGGGTAGCATAATTTTTTCAAAAGCTTTTAATAAATCAGCAGATGTCTTAAAGCAATGCATTCTAGCCTGGTTGCGTATTCTAATGTCAGGAATAGCGTCCACGATGTAGTCGACCGTTTCGTCGTCTGGTATCGGTACTCTGTTCCCCAAAATAACTTTATCGTGGTGATAATCACTGAACGGCTCGTTTGCACTCCATTTTCTCTTCACAAATTCTCGTCGTAAAGATAATTTTTTGGACGCTGATCAAACATTGTTTTCATCTGTTCTGTTAACTGACTCACACTTAACATGATGTGTTCTGGTTTCGACTGAAACCAACTTAAAGCTCGTCCTTTCAGCTTTGAGCTAATCAGAATTTTTAATGCGTTATCGTCGAGTGAAAAAATTTCCCGCACTAAATCAACTTCTTTAACCCAGGTGTCGAAAGAATTATCATCCCCAGCAAATTGACTTAATAAATCACCGATGGCTTTCAAACTAACGTTGATACAAGGGGTTAAACATTCACTTGTGCGGCTGTTGCTAGTTGTCGGTGTCGTCGATCTCCTCAAGAATTCATTCTCTCTCTGGAATAACTGTCTTTCTCGTCGTATCAAGTTAAGTTCTCGTTGTAGATGAGATACATCCTGAAGAATTGGGTTTGTGCCTCTGCTGCTGGGGTTTAAGTTGCCTGCGTTATCGCCCAGAGGTGGACCTTCTGATGTTTCCAAACTTTCCTCATCTCCTGTGGCATTTTCCCAAAAATTTGGATTAGCCTCCGATAACCTCTGAATTATCTCCGCTTTAGTACCTGCCGTTTCGAGACCATTGAGCCTAGCCATCCCCTTTAACTCAGCGAGTGTCAACTTCGAAGCCATTGTTCACTTCCTTAACATCGAAAGTTCACTAGAGATACAAAACACCCTGCGCAAAGCAGAAATAATCGTAAATGCTGCACAAATCACAAATGTTAGACACACGGCCGCATAAAAAGTTGCACCGAGCACATAAATGTTAGGTACACAGCCTCTTAAAAGTTGCATGAAGCATATAAATTTTCTAGGCACACAGCCTCTTAAACTCGTGCACAGCACATAACTGTTAGGCGCACAGCCTCTTAAAAAGTTGAACAAAGCACATAAATTTTTAGGCACACAGTCTAAGTTTCACAAAATTTTTAAGAATATTTCGCACACAGCAGAAATATCTCACACAGAACTGCACTTAAGAGTTTTCAAACAGCATATTACGTAGCACACAATTTTTTACAAGTTACCGTAAATCACATAAAAGTTTTTAAATTCACAAAGCGCAAAAAATCCGAAAACTGCACATAGCAATACTTAAAAGTTCGCGAGCCTCGTTCCCACTTCTGAATCTGTGGTGAGCAGGGCGTGAAAATAAGTTTAAACAGGGAGATGCAAGAGTACATTTAGAAAACACGTTTATTCGGAAAGCTACAGGATTTTAATGACTAGACGAGTCGACGAGAGGGTCGCGCCGTCGCCGGATGAGTATTTCCCAGCACCCCCTCTTCATACAGTTATTGGGCCCTTAGGTCCGTCGTGGAAAATTACAGAGAAAGCTGCCAGTGGCGGAAAACAGATATGGCTGTCGCCCTTATTCATAGATAGACGTATTCCGGAA
>NC_046663.1:126785219-126786634 GCF_010883055.1 Belonocnema kinseyi
AAGCAAATTTTCACTTTTCGCGATTTTCTGCCTTTTCATCGCCGTATGGTGGGTTGAAATTTTTGTAAAAAAAAATCAAAACATGGATTTCGATGTATTTTTTCCCGTAGAATTCGATTCTGAAGTCAAAAAAAATAAAATTTTTCTTTATTTTTTTTTATTTAAAAAAAACCATGAAAAACCCGTAAAAAATGATGTTTTTCGATCAAAACCTCAAAAAAAATTAGCTGGACCCTACTTTTTTATTGCAAATTCGGATTCAGCGTCGAAAAATACATAAGAATATATAGGTCTGGTCAATTGCACAGACACTTTTGTTTTTTTTGTGGGCCTGTGTTATTGTCCATTAATGACTGAAATGGTCGACCCGAAATCGGCATATTCATCAGACCGTTAATGGCACAAGATTTTCACATTATTTACGCCTGGGCACTATTACTTGTTGTCAAATTAAAATTTGTGGTAAAAAACACATAGGAACTAAACTGATCATAGGGTAAATTATCACATGTCCTAAATGGCGTTCTATTTTGAGGAAAAAGTGGTCTAAATCGGCTGATAGGATCCGCGACAAAAAGTTCAAACTACAAAGCACTGCAGATTACTTTCTAAATAAATGAACATCAACGGCGTTTACATGTGTCACATCGAGAGGACGGTCGGTCCAAAACTCAAACTCGGAGCGTATAAATTAAACGATGAACCCCTTTGATAGCTTACGTGGCAAGGATTAAAATGTTTGATTATTCACATTCATTAAAATCATTAAACATTTCTTTTTTGTTAAAAATTTTTTTGATACTTTAAAGTGTAAATATTATTTAAAGTTCTAGAGGACCCATTTCGAAGATAAATTTGTATGCACATTTTTTAGTAGAAAAGGGAAAATCGCACAAAACTTTTCCATTTTTGTTTAAAAAAACTAAATGTTAAAAAACAGGAAAGAATGTATACAATTATCAATAGTTAGTAATGGACAATATTAATATCGGCCATGACTTTTTAAGCAATTTGTAATTGTTGAAAAAATGTAACTTATATAAAAAACTTTTTGTATCCAAAAATATTGTTTAAAAATGTATTTTCTTAATTGAAATGTAATAGTTGGTCTTTATTTCAACCAGTAAACTTTTTTGAAAACATTATGTAATGATTTAAATCATAAATTATTATTTACTTTCGAAATGTCTTAAAATGGAGCCATAGATGTTCAATTTTTTCTCATATTGGTATCCTATGCTACTTTTTGCTAACTAATTACATAATTCTGATATATTTTTAAGTGTTCAAACAAATATAATTTGTTTGAACAATTGTTCTTTGAAAAATATTGTTAAAATCGTGTTTTCCGAAATAAGCACAATATTGAATGATATCGGGTAGTGGTAAATTTCGTTAAAAACTTAATGAATTGT
>NC_046663.1:126786734-126787945 GCF_010883055.1 Belonocnema kinseyi
GTGCCTTAGAGTTTTAATGGGTTAATCAATTGAGTTTGTAAAATTTTCGCTAATACTTCGCAACTACGATAGTGAGATGTTGGATACTAGATATTGGCGATACCTATTTTTATTTTTGTCTTCCAAAAAAATATTTTAAATAAAGTTTTAAAGTGTTTTACGCTTATGCACACGTTTCTCGACAAATGACCGACGTAAAGGATTTCTGACACGCTTTTGACCTCTTTCTAAAGATGTTTCTCTCTTCATCATCCAGCAGTAATCTGCCAACATATTTATACCCCATCGTCTTTGAAATCTGCGTTCAAATTCCTTCAAGTCTTGGTGAAACCTTTCTCCTTGCTCTTCACTAAAGTCCCCGTTGTTCTCAGGAAATTGATCAATATGTGAATCAATGAAATGAAGCTTCAAGTTCATTAGGCAGCCCAGTTTTTCAAAGTTGCGTACCATTTCTTTTACAATAGTTTTGTAATTTACGTGTTTAGTGTTACCCAAAAATTTAGTTGATACATCTTTAAAACTAGACCATGCTGCTTTCTCATCATCTTTCATAGTTCTTTCAAAGTTTTCATCTCTAAATAGAGTACGAATTTCAGGTCCATCAAAAATACCTGCGCTTAGTTTACCATCTGTTTTGTGGTGAAATACTTGGCTCAAATATTCGTATCATTCCCCAATCTTGGTCTAATGCCTTGACAAATTGTTTCATTAAACCAAGCTTTATGTAAAGAGGTGGTATCAAAATTTTGGACGAATTCACAAGTGGCTCTTTAACAATATTTTGTTTTCCAGGTTCAAATGACTCTCTTAGTGGCCAAATTTTCTTTTTGTAGTGGTTTTCCCTATCTCTACTATCAAACATACGCAAATAACAAGGATATTTTGTAAATCCCGATTGTTTTCCTAGTATCATAGATAAAAATTTTAAGTCTCCACATATTTGCCATTTATGTTCATCGTATTTTATTTTGACAAAACCAATTCAATGTTTAAATACTCTTCTTTAAGAACAGTTGAATGCGCTAATGGTATAGGAGCGTACTTATTTGTGTTATGAAGAAGGACTGCTTTAAGGCTCCGCTTCGACGAATCAATGAACAGGCGCCAACCCTCAGGTTTGTATATACCTGGTTTTAATTCGTCAATAAGTCCTTTTACGTCAATGCAGTAAACTAGCCCTGAATCTTCTTTAAAATATTTTCGAAAGGTTT
>NC_046663.1:126788045-126791405 GCF_010883055.1 Belonocnema kinseyi
ACAATTCATTAAGTTTTTAACGAAATTTACCACTACCCGATATCATTCAATATTGTGCTTATTTCGGAAAACACGATTTTAACAATATTTTTCAAAGAACAACTGTTCAAACAAATTATATTTGTTTGAACACTTAAAAATATATCAGAATTATGCAATTAGTTAGCAAAAAGTAGCATAGGATACCAATATGAGAAAAAATTGAACATCTATGGCTCCATTTTAAGACATTTCGAAAGTAAATAATCATTTATGATTTAAATCATTACATAATGTTTTCAAAAAAGTTTACTGGTTGAAATAATGACCAACTATTACATTTCAATTAAGAAAATACATTTTTAAACAATATTTTTGGATACAAAATGTTTTTTATATAAGTTACATTTTTTCAACAATTACAAATTGCTTAAAAAGTCATGGCCGATATTAAAATTGTCCATTACTAACTATTTTATTTAGAAAAATGGCAGAAATTGCTGAACATTAACAATAATACGTAAAAATGTAGTTTTTAAAAATATTTTTGGGTCATATTTGGGGTGCTATGGGACCGCGTTAAAAATCAGAGTTATTATAATGGTTTTATTTCGTAGACATTCATCTTCAATGAAACCCTGAAACATGTGTTCAATTTTTGGAAAATCCAAAATTTGCCCATGTTAATTGAATGGGATTTTGAATCATCCGAGTCTTCATAGGTATTCAAAACTGTGTCATATTCTTTGGCTTATTCTAAAAATAAGTTTCTCTACATTTTTTAGGGTACATTGATAATTGTAGACATTCTTTCCTGTTTTTTAACATTTAGTTTTTTGAAACAAAAATGGGAAAGTTTTGTGCGATTTTCTCTTTTTTACTAAAAAATGTGTATACAAATTTATCTTCGAAATGGGTCCTCTAGAACTTTAAATAATATTTACACTTTAAAGTATCAAAAAAAAAATTTAACAAAAAAGATATATTTAATGATTTCAATGAATGTGAATAATTAAACATTTTAATCCTTGCCACGTAAGCTATGAAAGGGGTTCATCGATTAATTTATACGCTCCGAGTTTGAGTTTTGGACCGACCGTCCTCTCGATGTGACACATGTAAACGCCGGTGATGTTCATTTATGTAGAAAGTAATCTGCAGTGCTTTGTAGTTTGAACTTTTTGTCGCGGATCCTATCAGCCGATTTAGACCAGTTTTTCCGCAAAATAGAACGCCATTTAGGACATGTGATAATTTACCCTATGATCAGTTTATTTCCTATGTGTTTTTTACCACAAATTTTAATTTGACAACAAGTAATAGTGCCCAGGCGTAAAGAATGTGAAAATCTTGGGCCATTAACGGTCTGATGAATATGTCGATTTCGGGTCGACCATTTCAGTCATTAATGGACAATAATTGATTGCCAAGTACAGACCATCAGGGCCAGCGCTATATATTTGGCCGCCCGTGTGAAACAGCTCCCCCCCCTACCCTTTTTCTTTGAAGAATAGAAAAAGCCATTTTCTACATACGTATGCTCTATTTGTATTCAAACACTATTTATATTATTTACATTATTATCATACAGATTATTTACCTTATAATAAGGATTCAAAAGAAATTTGCTCACCTTGCTCGAATCTGGGTAAATTCTTCAACCAGTTCAGACACATCTAATAAATTCGTAATCACTCACTCAATTGAAATCATAGTCAAGTTTGACAGTCTTTCTCTACCATTGCTGTTCGCAAGTATTGTTTTATTATTTTAAATTTTGAAAAGGATTGTTCCGCGCTTGTGACAGATACAGGCAAAATGTTAAAAATTCGGTACGTTATGAACGTGTTTGGAAACACGAGATGCAAGTTTTCTTTTAGTATGAACGTCAAAATTTCTTTGCACTTATGTTCGGCTTGAGGTGAGTTCTTAAAGCAATAAGTTCATCATACAAATCCACGCCTACTATATCTGAGCGATTTTCGTCTTCGTTTGTAAGATTTTCTTGTATATTTTTGCACTTTACAAGAATGTCTAACTTAACCGCTCTTGAAAGGAAATGATTATTACATCATAGATTGTAAAGTAACAATCAACTCTAAAACTTTCCTTGGGATCATCTACTCTTTGTCGTGTGCCCTTCAGGTTTTCAAACTTGATTTCTACCTTTAAAGCTGTTGCTAAATGTGCAGCTTCGATCAGATATTCTTTGAAAGCTTCGTCAGCTCTTTTTTTCAGTGAAAAACATACATTAATCTTCAAGAATTTAAACAGATTTCGGGAGATTCATGTGATATCCCATCTCTTTGTAGACGCCGAAAGAAAGTTATATAATTCTTGTGCATTGCCAAAGAAATCTACCGTTTCTACATTAGCCTTGGCAAAATTATTTACAGCTAAGTTCAGGCTATGCAGATTACAAGGAACGAAAAAAGCTCTCGGATTTATTTGCAAAATTCTGCTTTGTACTCCTTTGAATTGGCCACGCTTTTTAGAACCGTTGTCGTAGCACTGTCCCCAAATATCGTCTGCATCTAAGTCGAGAGCTTTGAGTATTTCAATCTATTCAACCTAGTTCGACTTTCGATTTCGTAAATTCACAGCAGTTATTTGTTTAAGAAATACTTCATGCTGGAAGAATATGGATATATTTTTAAAGGAAATGGGTTCCAGACGAAAATTCAGGGAAAATCCCAGAAGACAGAGGTACCATCAAAGGCCCACTTAGAAACTTTATTGCGTTAAGAGATTTGTCGCCTGTTAATGACCAAGCCCTGGATGGTGCCGTTTATATTCAGTGCCGCCAACCCCCACCAAGAGACAAGCTTGTCACCCGTGTGCCCGGCACACATTGCACCCTATTACGCGCCGACCCTGCAGACCATACCGAAAAATCCAACAATGACGCGACATTGGCAGCATTTCGGGCCAACGTCATGAGCCACTGGTGGGTCAGCATTAACCGCAATGGTCCCCAGTGTTGGGCCGACAATGGCAGCCGAGCCCTGGCTGCCAAGTGCAGGCCATAGTTATCAATCCGGTAATGGCACGACGGTGGCAGCCAGGTTTGGCTCTGATATTGGTACCCAGTGTTCGGCCGACAATAGCAGCCAAGTGCAGGACACAGTTACAATTCCGTCATTGGTGCGATAATGGCAGCCGAACTTCGGCAATATTTTTTCCGACGTGATTACGAAATTATTAGATGTGTCTGAACTGGTTGAAGAATTTACCCAGATTCGAGCAGTCAATTACACAGGCCCACAAAAAAAACAAAACTGTCTGTGCAATTGACCAGACCTATATATTCTTATGTATTTTTCGACGCTGAATCCGAATTTGCAATAAAAAAGTAGGGTCCAGCTACTTTTTTATGGGGTT
>NC_046663.1:126791505-126801706 GCF_010883055.1 Belonocnema kinseyi
TAAACAAAAAAATAAAAAATCTACTCTCACCATTTTCTGAAAAATTTAGTTCTGAATTTTTCAAAAAAAAAAAATTCTAAAATCGGTGCATAATTGCGTTCTGAATGTCATTTAGAACCTCGTTTTCCGATTTCACCCCACTGTGCGGCGCGACCCTCTCGTCGACTCGACTAGTCATTACAATCCTGTAGCTTTCCGAATAAACGTGTTTTCTAAATGTACTCTTGCATCTCCCTGTTTAAACTTATTTTCACGCCCTGTTGACCACAGATTCAGAAGTGGGATCGAGACTCGCGAACTTTTAAGTATTGCTATGTGCAGTTTTCGGATTTTTCACGCTTTGTACATTTAAAAACTTTTATGTGATTTACGGTAACTTGTAAAAAATTGTGTGCTACGTAATATGCTGTGTGCAAACTCTTAAGTGCAGTTCGGTGTGAGATATTTCTGGTATGTGCGAAATATTCTTAAAAATTTTGTGAAACTTAGACTGTGTGCCTAAAAATTTATGTGCTTTGTTCAACTTTTTGAGAGGCTGTGCGCCTAACAGTTATGTGCCGCGTACGAGTTTAAGAGGCTGCGTGCCTAGAAATTTATGTGCTTCGTGCAACTTTTAAGAGGCTGTGCGCCTAACAGTTATGTGTCTTGTAAAAGTTTAAGAGGCTGTGTAATCACAATTGAATATTTGTTAAGATCTACTGAAGCTTTTTTTTAATTTCAATTTTTTTACATTTTTGGGAATGTCTCGAGTCTTCTTAAATTTTTCGAGTTTTCAGGATACACTGAAAAAAGGATTAGTTTTACCAAGTGAATTTTACTTGGCTGAAGTAAGTGAAAGTCCTGTTTATTTTCAAAGAAATATTTATTTGAGGCAAATAAATGTATGCACTTTTAACAAAAAAAATAATATCTTTCAGCCAGATAAATGTTATTAGGATTAAGTTAAGATAGTTTTATTTGAAAATATGACCTATTAATCGGAGAAAAATATTTCTTCAAATCGAAGAGGGACTCATTGTTACCAATGAGTTTGCCAGAAATTCGAATGAATATTTTTTTGAAATGGTAAAATGTGAATTGATGAAATAAAATATATTTTAAGGTCAAGCAAATATTGTATAGGCTCAAAAAAATGATTTTCCCGCAGAAAATTTTGGAATATTTGAAGCAAAAAAATATTTCACTGAGTCAAAAAAATATTTCTTTGGTCTAGACCATGCGCGAGTGCAATAAAGTAGTTAGTTATACTTTCAATTGTTGTATATATTTTCCTAAATGAGTAACTGGATTCTTTCTAGTTAAATTATAGTGACCATTGTTATTATTATACATATTTAATTTACACAAATCATATAATTTAAAATCTTGATGAACCTGAAACAGGAAAATTTGATGAAAAATCCATACCCAGCAGGAATTGAACTTAGGTCCATCGAGTGTAAAGTCCACAGCGTTCACCACGCCGCTAACAACATATGGAAACTTCAAGGCGGAAAACCGTATTTAAAGCTCACCATAAATGTCAAAGAAATATTTCTTCAAATAAAAAAATGGATGTTTAATTGAACAACATATTTCCTTTATCTAAAGAAGTATTCACTTGAAACAAATTACGCCAAATTATTACATTTTGAATTTAAAAAAAAATTATTTCGTTGGAATAGATGTTGATTTGTTACGAGTAAGTTAATTCTAGTAATCAAATTAAATATTTTCTTCTACAGAAGAAATAAATATTTATGTAATATTAATCGAATTAAGCGAATCATTTTCTTGAATGTAAGAAATATGTATTTGGATCAAGAAAATATAGCCAAAAAATTTATTTCCTTAGATCAAAAATATATATGTGTCTGGTTTAAATAAAGACTACTTCTGTAAAAGAATATTTTCTTAATACTAAGAAATAGGATTTAAGTAAACGCATTTACTTGGTACTAAGAATGCTTTTTTTCAGTGTACCATTCTAGACATGATATATACTCATACACGGAAAAAAATTCTTGAGGCAAACGCGTGAATCGAGAATAAATTAAACTCGAAGAAAGTGTGCGGTTGGATTAGGTAAAACGTTTAGTTAGAAGAATCAAACATTTCGTTACTTTATGTAAATTGTTCTCGTAACTGAGTAATTTGAACAAAATTGCTAAGTTCGAAAGTTTACTATTTTCGACAGATTATGTATAATTGTATTATCTTCAGATTATAAAAAATTTAGTTTTTATAGAAATATACTACCTTACAGTAGCCAATCTTTCGTCTGGTATCGCGAAAATGAATTTCCCTGAAATCCGTGTAATGCATTTGGAGGTCAAGTTTGTTGTTTTCATCGCGTTTCTTGATATTTCAATATAGTTATCGCCTACAATCGAAACAAATGTAAATTGTTATTACTTCATTATAAACTCCATTTAATATTAACATTCGCGCACATTTTAAGTGGTGAAAAGCGTTTAATTGTCCAAAGTAAATCTCAACTGTCACTGCTCCCGATTAGACCGTCGCCATTTTATTTCACTGCTCCCATAATGCACCGGCGCTCTTCCGATAATTGCTTCAGACACCTATTCACTTAAGGGATTTCTTGAAAATATAAAGGAACATTTTATACAGTTTATGTAATTATATATTGCAATTAAAATTCATGGATGAAGATACTCATTTTTAGACTTTATTGCATATATGAAAAAAATTTCATCTGTGGAAACAAGAAATTCTTTCACGTTTTTAAGCTTCAGTAACAATGGCGAGCAAGTGGACATTTTTTACTGCTATTTATCCTGTGAAAAAGTTTTGACAAAAAAAAAATGTCGAACACCCTTTGAACTCGAAACTAAATAAATAAATTCGATCCGTGCAACATTTTGAATTTTTTAATTTAACCCTCAAGTGGCCAACGGAATAATGGTCTAACAGAATAATATAACACTAGCTTTTTATATTTAAGATTAATTTACAAATATTTTAAAGGATTTAAAAAAAACCTTATTGTATGGAATATAAAATTCTATACATCCGTACAAATTTTGAAAATTTGGAATGGAGACTTACTTACATACTAACCCAGCTATAAAAAAACATCTATATGTCATTACAAGTATTCTATCATAAAAGATGAAATATAAGTCTTTTAAATACAGCTCCACTTTCAAAACAACGCCTATCAGTTATTAATTCAATCTACACAGTTGCAAGATAACAAGATAACGGGTCAAATTTAATAAACTTTTCTCCTTGATAAAACTATGCTAAATGCCTTGTCCATACGTATGCATTTTGTACAGAGAATATTTACGTTATAGCAGTTAAGTTTTAAAAAATGTTTAACATTAGTATTAGAAAAGGTACTTGTCACGGACTCTATCTTCACAATGATTATATTATAATTTATTTGACACGTAACCTATACTTTTCTTCTAAAGATGTTCTTTCAAACTTATATGAACTTGTTTCTTACTGAAGATTTGGTGTGTGATTATACTGTAGAATCATTTCTCTAATCTTTCTGCTTTTTCTACCCATTATACGAAGTATCTTAGTCCTTGATAGTAGAAGAACACGGTAAAGTGTCCCAAAATGTCCGTTGACTGATTGGCATGTGATATACGAGATTTTCATGAATTCTTGATTTCTTTTACTTGTTTATACCACGATAAACTGTACCATATGTTGCGAAAGGCGGTTTATGCTAATATTTTTCTTAAAAATATTAATTTTTTTGTATTTGTGAGTCAAAGGTGTTTGGTAAAAAAGTTTCTTACCTCCCTTTCGAAATTCGGCTACGCTTATAGCGCTTAGCAATATCGAATCCGAGTTCTTTTGACTTTTACGGCAGTGGTCTACAAAGTTCCTAAATACTTCTATTTTCATATCTAAGACTTGGATGGGCGCGCTCGCTTCTCCATAAATGTTTTCAAACCGTCGAAAGTATTTCATCGTGATTGTTCTTCGACTCCATTCTGAATTGACAATTAGAAGCAGGTTGGAATAAAATATCCAATTTTTTTTTACTACAGTTGTCCAATCAAAAGATAAAGTGTTTGAAAGGTGGATTTGATGCCGAACTGCCATAACTTTAAAGTAAGTAGATGTAACATCTTTTACTGATCTTACATTGGTTGCTTCATATCATAAGATGCAGATATTTGTTCCATCTTTCTTGAACGATGTGAACGTTTCAGTAAAAGCTACTAAATGACTTATAAAGAAACTCTTTTTCGTTTTCCTCCATTTTCAGCATTGTCTCTAGAGTAAGCTTCTCGATCTTGAGTGTACTGTCGCTTATGAACTTCTTGTTCTTTGCAAATAGCACAGGTTATGTCATTTTGAATAGCACTAAGATTTTCTAAGTTCTTTAGCAAACAATTATGAGATTTGAAATATTGGCATAATATGCACACATCAGCATTTGGTTTACTAAGGACCGGTTCCACAAACCTTGGTTAAATCATTGGTTAACTGACAGCGGGCTAAATGTAATGCCATAAGTAGATAACCCGAGCCATAGGGCAGGCTGTGATTGGTCGAGAGACGTGGCCTAAAGAGGAGGAGTGGGGGTAAGAGAGGGGAGTGGCCTCTCCTGATTGGTCGAGGGGTGTGTCCTAATAACAGAGGGAAGTGATGTGGCCTCTCCTGATTGGTCTAGGGGCGTGGCCTAATTACAAAATGGCGGTTATAATAATTACGAAATGGCGCTCATCATGATTACAATATGGCGGCCATAATAATTATTAGAGTGGACGATTTCGAGTTGGAAAAGGGGAGGGGTTGAAGATTTTTCAATTGAAAGGATTAATATTATTTGGAAAAGCGGACACGCGCCACATGATCTTAATAAACGAATGTTTCTCAGCTGAAAAGGGGAGGGGGCCCCACCCCCTCCCTGTTAGCCTGAGAGTAGAGGATGTATATGATCGAACTGAAAAAAGCGAGAAATATTTATAACGAAAATTACTTATCCTAATCTTACTTTATATTCAGGTTGGAAAAGAGTGTGTTGGAGTAAAAAAAAACAAAGCTACAAATACTTAAAGGTATGTATAATATTTAATTACTAATCAAAACCTAAAATTGTCCTAAATTATTCTAAGTGACAGGTAGTAAATACAAATATTGTTTTTAATTACAATTTCACATCTTTGTGCATTTATTTAGTTTTTTTCCAATAAAATACATTTATTAAAGTATGTGTAGAAAATACAAGTTCAACTTCGCCTACAATGTATCAAATTAAGATGGTAGTCAGTTCTAGAAAAACGATTTCAAAATATAATTCGACGAATTGCTTCTCAAGTTTTGTTTGTACCTGACTTCTAAAGTATGTAGATTTAAACTTAATTATTTGATGAATTAATTCCTCATGTGGTGAATTAATATTTTCTGCGCTTAAATAATTTACAATTGTTTCAATTAAAAAATCTTTACATGTTTCTACGTGTTTTAATAGTCGTTGAATCCTTCTGAACGTTTCATCGACACATACAATAACATTTTTCAGTCCTACGAAACTAGATTTTTGAAGCACTATTTCGGGAGTATATACCTTTTTCCTTTTGACCTCAACCTCGTCCTGCTGCCTGTCATTGTCCGTCTCGTTGCAGAGTCGAAGGTGATAATGTTGCCTGAACTGTTCATAATTTTATTGAGCGGTGGAAATGTCCCATGTGATTCAACCTTTAGTCCAATTAGAATCGTCTTGAAAAATAAAGGATTAAGTCCGTAAATAGTAGGCAGAATCATTCATTGCGTGGTTCTCTTCGTGAAGTTTTCAGACACAATAACCAAGCGTTTAAGAGCAGCGTTAGTAAGTACTTGTTTAAGTAGTGATGACTTGGGTTGATCTCATTTATTTTTGGTATATCAGGAACAGTTTATTTTGTCTGAGTGTCAAACCAGACGTTGATGGTTTGAGTTTGTGGGAACTTTTACAAATCAAAGACCACGGAGCATTATATTTCTACTGAATAACTGTGAACTTGTGACATACTGACTCGTTTAGATACAACAATTGAACTGATTCAACTCTATAAAATGCGTCGATATATGTACGTATTATATATAAGGAGTGGGGGAGTCCTTTGTTAGGTGGGGGAAGAGCCATATGTTGTGAGCGTGGGAATAACCGTATACCACACACGTGAATAAAACCGGTTTCTATATAACAGCCAAACAAAGGATAGAATTATGCTTTTCTTAGAAATGACACAAAAGAACACGTGTTTCATATAAATCATACAGAAGAATGCGTATTTCCTGGAAATTACACAAAGAACACATATTTTCTATTAGTCACACAAACCGGTTAAGTGCGGGGGGAGGGTATTTTGTATAAACCGGTTTTCCAGGTGTGAATGAATGAGTGCTGTGAAAACAACCTACTATCGTCTACAGATTTATGTATGGTATTGATATACTGGTCTAAGTGTTTCCCTCTCTGAAGAACAAACCATTGCATAAGTTATGGGTGTTTTATATGAAAAAAATGTCAAGTACAAGATTCAAAGTAATGAAAACACAACAATTAATTTTTAAAAATAAAAATTTCAAGGTAAGACGTTATCACAAATGCTAATTCATTTCATCTGTCATAAAATGTTATCTAGTTTCTGTGGAACGTATGTACGTGCGTACGCAAAATTCGCAAGTGAAACTAATTATCAAAAAAATGCCATTAGTTGTCCATATACTGTCCGTGGTATATCGATACATTTTCTCCAGAAAAAATAATTTTTAACGTAATTTTTCCAGAGAAACAATTTCGTTTATTTGTCAAAACAATATTCTACACCCACTATCATTAATTTCTGCGTTAAAAAAACATTGCTCTTCTTACCATTTTTTCCTAAATAGTAAATTAAATTAATATTCTTTTTAAAAGAACACATTTTTGAACACAAAATAATGCAAAAAGTGTTTGAAAACTATATTCAGGGAATTAAATGAAGAATGGTAATGATCAAAATGGTTTTTTTTACACTTTATCACAAAAGGAGAAATTTTCCTAGGTAATTTATAAATCAAATAAATAAGTCTCGAAATAACCTCTACCACTGTTCTTGTTAGAGGAAAAAATTTTCAAACTGTAAATTATTTTGTTGTGTCTGATGATTCACATGTGTAAGGTATATAGTGGTCTTCCCCTTTGAAAAAAAAACTATTGGCAAGTACGCACGTAAGCGGGGAGGGTGCTGGCAATGCGTAAACCGGTTTAGAGGGGTTTGTTTGGTATAAACCGGTTTTTCAGATATAAAACAGGTTTCAACACACTAGAAACGAGAACATTAATCGAAGCAAAACAAGGATTTTTCAAGGAAAGCTTTAACACAATAGCTATTTTTTTCAAATAAATAATGTTCAAAAACAATTTCTAGAAAAATATATGCCAAAAATTAGATATAATTTGTGCAGAATCTATTTCCAAACAAAGTACTGAAAAAATAAGTCCATTCTTAGTGAAATCTTCAGATGAAATTCAAAAATAATTTTTTAACAACATTTTCCAGCAATTAAAAAGAATTCTTTTGTTTTTACGTAGCACTTTTTTTAATGTCAAAAATTGGTACGTTTTAATTTTTTAAATTAGCCACCATTACAAAATTTTCTGTAATACGAGCCCTAACGCTCCATTTGACAAGTTAGATTCACGGAAAATTCTAAAGTTATTCAGAGAAATATAACCAAATTTAATAGAATTTATGGAAATCTTTTTACAAAAAAAGTTCCAAAAAATAAGACAGAATTCAATCAAACTTTTTGAAGAAATTGAGAAAATATTCCCTGCAATATTTTTGAAGGAAATAAAAAAAAGTCTTCTGTTTTACCTAATATATTCTGTAAGTCTGAATAATTCTTATATTTCGAAATGTTTTCTCCAGCTATCTACCATTACGGAATTTTCCACAATAATAACCCTAGCGCTATATTCTAATGTTTAGTTTTACACAAAATTTCAAAATCAAGCAAAGAAAACAAATAATTTAAAAAAATTGCAACCAATTAAAAAAGTGTGCTTTTGTTTTCACTTAATAATTTTGTTTTAACGGAAAAAATATTTTAAATTTTTAAAACCTTTTTTTTAACGGTCTACAATTACGAAATTATGGGTACCACTAGATCTAGCGCTTTAAATGACCAATCAGTTTCACAGAAAATTTCGACATTAATCGACGCAATGAAAAGAATGCAAGGGAAGATGTTACCACAAAATCTATTTTCTTTCATCTGAATAATGTTCAGAACAAATTTCTATAAAAGTTGATACAAAAAAT
Source organism: Belonocnema kinseyi (assembly GCF_010883055.1). NCBI lineage: Eukaryota > Metazoa > Arthropoda > Insecta > Hymenoptera > Cynipidae > Belonocnema > Belonocnema kinseyi. The sequence goes on from NC_046663.1 coordinate 126,799,773, forward strand.
TTAATATAATTTACCGAAAAACCTCTGACATATAAAGTTCGAAAAAATAAAACAAAATTCAATAATAATTTCTGAAGAAATTGAAAAAATATTTCTTGCTCAAATTTTGAAGCAATTAAAAAAAGTCTTCTCTTTTACCTAATATATTTTGTAAATCTTAACAATTCTTATATTTTAAATGTTTTCTCTAGCTATTAACCATTAGGGAATTTTCCACAATACTAACCCTAACGCTATACTAGAACGTTTCGTTTTATAGAAAATTTCAACCTTAAGCAAAGCAAACAAATAATTTTCAAACAAAAAAAAAATGTTCAACTAATTTAAAAAAGTGTGCTTTTGTTTTCACTTAATAATTTTGTTTTTATTGTAAAAATATTTTTAATTTTTAAAACCTTTTTTTTATTTGAACGGTCTACAATTACGAAATTATTCGTGATACTAGATCCAGCGCTTTAATTAACCAATTACTTTCACAGAAAATTTCGACATTAATCGAAGCAATAACAAAATTTGCAATGGAAGACTTTACCACGAAATCTATTTTTTTTCATCCAAATAATGTTCAGAACAAATTTCTATAAAAATCGATACAAAAAACTTAATATTTACGGAAAACCCTTTTACATGTAAAGTTCAAAAAAATAAAATAAAATTCAATGCAACTTTTGGAAGGAATTAAAAAAATATTTGTAACAAAATTCTTCAAGTCATTAAAAAAAAATCGTTTCTCTACCTAATATATTTTTCATCCTTAACTATTCTTATTTTCTTTCTAATGTTTTTTCGAACTTTCAACCATTATGCAATTTGCCGCAATACCAGTACTAACCCTATACTAAACCGGTATGTTTTACATAAAATTTGGACTATAATCAAAACAAACAAATTTCTCAATGGAAGGCTTCAGCCACAAGAACTAGTTTTTAATCCAAATTCTGAACCAATTTATATACAAATGTATACCAAAACATTAAATATAATTTATGAAAGACTTGTTTCCAAAAAATGTTCCGAAACATAAGACAAACTGCACTTAAATCTTCAGAAGAAATTGAAAAATTATTTTCTAACAAAAATTTGCAACCTATTTAAAAAAAAGTGAGGTTCTCTGTTTTTACGTGATATATTTTTAAAAATTTTTAACATTTTTTAATTCTTTAAATCTTACAAAAAACTCAGTCAAACTAATTAATGCCGTCTTTTCTTATATTTCATTTAATAATAATCAAAAATATTATGAGAAATAGAGAAAAATTTTTTAAATAAATTAAGTATACGGAAAAAATACTTTTTATGTTGGTTTTGAAATAAAAATTTGAACCGTTTTTATCTTGTGAAACCTGCAAAAAGTAGACATTAAACTTTCGTAGTAATGTATTTCAAGTGCCAGAATAATTTAGGCACTAATTATTTTATAATTTTTGTAATTTAGTCCAACCAGCTTCCACATTTTTCAAATTATATTCTGGTATACTTGTGTATATCCACGGAAAAAATAATATGTCAGTCTGTCGTTACCAGCAGATTATTTCACTCAATGATAAAAACACAACAACAAAAATAACTGTGTCTTCTTATATTTCGACAGCCTGACACTTATGGGGAATGAACATTGTTTCCTTAAGCTTACATGAACACTTTTTTCCTGCGAGTTAAAGAGATAGTTTACACAGCACCAGTTTTGCTACGGAAGTACATTTTAGTGCGTTTTAGAAGTCACGACGATAAGAGCTTTATTTTACTTCCAATTTTCTTTTTGTCTAAATACTTTTTTTAAATAATTAAAATGAAGAACTGAAACCATTTTTACGGAACAGCAATAAGTGATTAAAACGTACAGTCTGTCAAGTTAAAGCGTGGGTGGCTTTACTCGCAGTCGGTAAGGTGTATCGACATGATTTTGGTGTCAAAATATTAAGAAGAGCTCCCTC
>NC_046663.1:126801806-126806202 GCF_010883055.1 Belonocnema kinseyi
GAGGGAGCTCTTCTTAATATTTTGACACCAAAATCATGTCGATACACCTTACCGACTGCGAGTAAAGCCACCCACGCTTTAACTTGACAGACTGTAAATCATCATAACTCAGTCAAATATCATTCAAACTGTTTGCAATTTGAAACACATGTGCTGGGGTTTTTAAACGTTTGCTTTATCTATTAAACCAAAAAAGTTTAAATAGCCTCCGGACTTTTGAAATTATAAAATTTGTTTATGAGAATAATTTGAAATTAAACAATAACAAACTATAGCTTCCTAGAATTTGGTTATATTATAATTTTTTCATGACTACTTGGGACTTCGATTTTTAAGATTTAAAATTTTTAGCAATTTTAAAAAGTGTTAATACAAAATTTTGTACTTGTCAGTACTTATAATTTGTAATTGTTTTATTTTAAATGATTATCATAAATAAATTCTCTAACTTTGAAAGGCTATTTAAATTTTTTCGGTTTAATAGATAAATTCAACTTCCACGCTTAAAACTCTAGCACAATGATTTACTGCTAATTAATATTGATGTTAATATCAATATCTGTTGCGATAATAATATTATAATTATAATATAATATATATTTAATTACATATTATATAAATTCTATTATAATGTACCCTGGTTATACATCTTTTTTCAGATTTTCATGTCCTAACTCAAAATTTTAATTATTTTTTAGAATTCCTTGTCCCAGATCTGAATTATAGTTTTTTTTCAAAAAATCTCTAATCCAATTCAGAAATACATACAGTTGATTTGAAAAATTTCCTGTTCCAATTCAAAATTCAGGGTGAAATTAGAAAATTCAAACTTTTAAATCTGAAAATGATTTATTTGAGGTGAAAATCTTCTGAATTTTAAACCTTTAAAACTGAATCTTGACAAATTTTTAATTCAGAAATATTTCATTTAAACGCTCTATAATTCATACGTATGAAATAAAAACTTCTTCAGCCAAAATCCGGAGTCTTTATTGAATTCTAAGCCCAAAAAATTAATTTAAAAAAAACTTTTATTTTCAAACAAATAACAATGACAATAAACAATAAACACAATAAGGATTTTTTTTTAATTGTTGAATTTCAAAGCCAAAAAGATGATTTTTTTACAAAACAGTGTAAAGTTTTTTTAAACGGAATCGTTCAAAGACTTCTGGTTAAAAAGTATAAACCAAAGCTATTATTTTTTTCAGTTGAAAATTAAAATTTTTTGTTAGACAGTTCGATTTTCAAGATTGCCAATTAGTCAATAAAACTTTTGAGTTTGGATTCATAAATAAAAATGTAAAAATTAATAATATAAAGCGACTTAAAATAAAATAATTCAATTTATAATTTGAAAAGTTTCCAATTAAAAAAGAATGGTAATTAATCCATTTTTATTGATCAAAATGATTTAGGCCTTAACATACAAAAATGTATTGATTTAGTCTTCAATTCAAAGCATTGAAAATAATATACTTGGTTTATATTTTTTAAACAGAAGTCTTTGAACTATTCCGTTAAAGAAAATATACGCTGTTTTATGAAAAAATCATCTTTTTGGCTTTGAAATTCAACAATTTAAAAAAAATTCTTATTGACTGAAAAGTCAACTAATGTGTAAAATTTATATACTTTTGGATGAGTTTAATAGTTTTTAATTTAAAATTTTAACTTTTTTTGTTGAAGATTCAACATTTTAGTTAAAAATGTAACTATTTGGTTTGAAAATGAAAGTTTTTTTTTAAATTAATTTTGTTGGGCTTAGAATTCAATAAAAAATTCCGGATTTTGGCTAAATATTATTAATTTCAGTTTAAAAATGCTTCTTTCTGGTTGAAAATCTAACTATTTCATTGGAAATTTGTTTTTCTCTTTTTTTTAGTTGAAAATTCAATTATTTTGATAGTAAGTTAATTTCTAACATTTTCATTTGATAAACTCAAATTTTTATCTATAAATAGCAATGCAAAAATATTAATCTGGAACAACTTAAAACAAAAATAATTTAACTTTTATTTTAAAAAGTTTTTAGTTAAAAAATTGATTTAATCGTTCGATTTTTATTGTGTATGTTAAAAGTTTTTATTCTATACGTATGAAGTATTAAGCGTTTAAATGAAATATTTCTGAATTAAAAATTTGTCAAGCTTCAGATTTAAAAGTTTAAATTTCGAAAGATTTTCACCTCGAATAAATCATTTTCAGATTTAAAATTTTGAATTTTCTGATTTCATCCTGAATTTTGAATTGGAACAGGCAATTTTTCAAATCAACTGTATGTATTTCTAAACTGGATTAGAAATTTTTTGAAAAAACTATAATTCAGATCTGGGACAAGGAATTCTAAAAAGTAATTAAAATTTTGAGTTAGGAGATGAAAATTTGAAAAAATAATTATAATCAGGGTGCATTATAATAGAATAAATATTATATATAATTAACTATACATGATATTATAATTATAATAATATTATCTCAGCAGATAGTGATATTAACTTTCATATTAATTAGCTGTAAATGATGGTGCTAGAGTTTTAAGCGTCGGAAGTTGAATTTATCTGTTAAGCCGAAAAAATTCAGAATAGCCTTGAAGAATGATAAAATTTATTTATGAGAATCATTTAAAATAAAACAATTACAAATTCTAAGTACTAACAGGCACAAAATTTTTTTTAGCACTTTTTAAAATTGCTAGCAATTTTAATTCTTAAAAATCGAAGTCCCAAGTAGTCATGAAAAAAGTATAATATAACCAAATTCTAGGAAGCTATATTTTGTAATTGTTTAATTCCAAATGATTCTCATAAACAAATTTTATAATTTCTAGAGTCCGGAGGCTGTTTAAACTTTTTTGGTTTAATAGATAAATCAAACGCTGAAATCCCCCAGCAAAATCATTTAAGTAGTACCGGGCCACTATGGACAGACTACCCCCTTCACTTTCCTTTTCCCCCTTCACCGCACTATGGCGCCGACCCCCTCGCCGTGGTGGTGGGCCACTATGGGACACCTGTTTGCAGCCGACTTGAGGGTGCGCGTCCCGACTCCTCTTCCCTACTCTCCACTCTCGAACACTTGTTTGAAGGGTAATTTATGAGGGTATATCCTGTCACATCCTGCCTGTGTTATTTTGTTCTAATCACCGAGAAAAATGTATCCGTAACTGCCTGGGAAGCTGAACGTATTAGTCACACTTAAATCGCATCTACTTCGAGCATGTGTAGGTCAATGTAAAAGCATTAGGAAGTCCCTTTTGGCTCCCGTTACTTACTGACCGCCTGCCAGGAGTAAAACTTTTCATAGAGGGTTGCAAAAATTGATTACCTCCTGAAGCTAGAAAAAGATTGTATACAATTTTTTTGTTAACTTCAAAGTGATACTTTTTCCAAACTAAAATCGCTAACTATCTTAAGGCTACTGAATATTTAGTAAAAGGAAGGGTAATAAGTAGATACATGTTGACATACTTTAAAAAAAAAACATTTATTATACGAAGAATATTTTCAAAAGCGAGAATTATTCTATTACATTTTTCAATTTATTTTAACCATCTAGTTGAATGTGATTCTTTTTAGAACATTCGTGCGTACACGGGAAGTCAGGTGAGTTAATAAAACACTACCAATTTCATGATATACAATGTCGAGATAATAGTCGTTAAATTTGGACGATAATCGGGCATGAAGAATATCTTTGTAATAATTTTTTTTTCTTTGTTCATGACATTAAACATATATTGTTCAGTTGGTTCGGGCAACTTTTTGGAAATACAATGATCAGTGAATAATGTTCCAATTTCAGTCACACAATTTTCGACTAAGCCACACAAGGCTTTCAGCATACTAACATACTCGTCTGCACACAAAAGAACATTCTTTAAACCAATAAAAGTGGTTTTTTTTCATTGCAACAGCAGGTACATATACTTTTTTTTTCTTCACTTCACAAGCATTTTCACTATTTTCACATTCTGCAACAGGTACAGGTACATCTATACTGTCGAAAATAATGGTCTTTTCTCCAAAAGATGTTGTAAATATCACTTTGTAGTCATTTATCTCAAGGGGTTCAGTATGATCTGATGAGGGTTGTTTCTCCTTTTCAAAATAATCGTCGATGATATTGATCTGTTGCAGGAATGTTGTCCATGTTGGAACTCCAAAAGTGATTCCCTGTAGTTTATTAGTAACAATTTTGACAATTGGTTCAAAACTTCCATCGGTCTGTAGTTCCAATCCGATAATCACATTCTTACAGCAAGAATTATTGAGAGCGTACAGTGTCGTTAAGGTAAGATGTTTGGTAGTCCTACGTGAAGGCTCGACTTCTGTCATGTGAACTTTTTTTCTTTTATGACTTGAAGAAGAATTATTAAGAGATTGTGAGGTGATAA
>NC_046663.1:126806302-126813665 GCF_010883055.1 Belonocnema kinseyi
CCACCACGATGGCGAGGGGGTCGGCGCCATAGTGCGGTGAAGAGGGAAAAGGAAAGTGGAGGGGGTAGTCTGTCCATAGTGGCCCGGTACTACTCATTTACAGCTAATTACACAGCCACACAAAAAAAGTGTGCGGATCTGGTAACAAGACACACGTATTCCTATGGATTTTGGGGCGCTGAATTCAAATTCGGTATCAAAAATCACCCACCACGTCATGGTTGAGCCATAACCCCAAAAAATGACGAAAAATAATGCACTGAGGCAAATAAATTTCAAAATAATGCTAGTAATGCAAATTTTCACTTGAAAAACATGTCGACAACTGTGAAGGATCAACCCTTGCCTGATATCAACTTATTTAACATAACTTTACCCAACAGAACCTGACCTCACCTAACCTGTATTAACAGAAATTTATTGAACTACACGTAAAGCTCTGGAAGCATATTTTCCCAGTAGCAAATGTGTGCTACATCGAATGGGTCAACTCTAACCTAACCTAGAAATAAATCTAACCTAGCCTAACCTAACCTAACCTCACGAAATACAATTAAACTGATTGTTGGTGGAATCGGCCATAAATCTTGTATTCACTTCTTTAAACGTAATTATGTTTTTTTTTAATAGCTAAACTTGTATCCCTCGTTTTTCTTGAGATAATTCTTCTACGTAGACGTTATTATTAAATTGCAAGGCAAATATATTCGGGATGGATAATATTACTGGTGGTAATGAAATACTTGCGAATAATATGAGTTCATGTGACTCGTAATTCGACCTTCATCAATGCTCTTCATCCCTAACTTACTTCCACGTTTATCTAAAGTATCCGGTAAACTGTTATTCTCTTTTTTTCTATTGAAACAGAAAAAACTAAAAAAACAGGAAACGGACTAAAAATGGTATATGGTTTCTGAATGAGCCCGTAGTATGGATTGAAACGGTTCTAATACAACCTTTTTTGTTACTTTTGCCTAGAAACACTTCGAACATTTGACAAGTTAATGATGCACATTTTATTTTGCAATTAGGAATTAATGATATTGCACTGGAAAAATTTTAATGAAGAAACTAAAATTAAAGAAATTAGCCATTCTTGAAAGGAAGATAGTGCATATGAAACATGACATTTTTTGAGGTTATGTTGAAAATCCGAAGTTTTCAACTGCGCATGTACCAAAAAAGATCGGTACTAGTTAAAGTAATATAATAGACACTTGAAGCATTACATTAATATTACATTTTTTAGGAACTTGGGCATTGCTATCATACCGTACCATCAGTTTTTAAACTATGGGCATTAAGAACGGCTGCGACTATTTCGCCATAAATGTATATCGAAATAGCTGACGGTAGCTTATTTCGACATACAAGTATGGTGAAATAGCCGACGCCAGCTTATTTCGTCATACAATTATGGCTAAATAAGAACGGTATTTTATTTCGGACTTTCGGAATATATGCAGAAGGGGGTAAAGGTCAAAATCAAGAGTATAAATTATTTATTATTATATGGTAGATTACAATGAACAAATTAATCATTAAAATGGCAATTTAAATTGCATCAGCGAAACATAAGAATGAGAGGCGCGTTAAACTCAAAATCTCAAAAAACATGGCTTATTTTTCCGAAAGAAACATTTCCTAAAACTCTTCTGTTCACAATTTTTAAATCTGCAAATAATTTACAAATATAGTCACGTGTTAGAAAATGTTCCATTTACAAAAAAATTGTTTCAATGATTTTATTCATAGAAAAATTTACTTTCAAAATTGTAAGATGTAAAGTTTCAGATAATATTTTGCCTGTCAAAATAAGCTATCATTGAATAAAATTCAACTCTTTTTTTAGATTTGTAAGAAACAGTAGTAATAAACTGATCAGTGATATTCTTGTGATGTTAAAATATAGAAAACTATTTTTTTCAGAGATATAATTTTTACCATTACTTACAATTTTCACGCTTCTTATCTAAGCGACTTCCGTTTCCTTTTTCTTTCAATTTTTTATATCTCAACTTCGCTTTTTCACGTGAATTCTTTCATTCTCCCTCATTTGCTCCTCCAGCACCCTCCAAATCCTTCATCCATTCTTCTCTTAATCCATCTTCCCCTAGAATCTTAACCACATTTTCTTGCCAGCTTCCTTTATCTTCCATTCCTCTCCTACATCCTTCCCACACATGCTCCCATGTTTCCTCCTCCCATTCACATATTCTTCACTTTCTGTTCTCTTCTTTTTCCCAGTACATCCCCTCTTTTACCTCGTTTCCCAGTCTAAATCTTGCTATTCTGGTCCACCTTCTCCCTCCCCATCCCTTTCCTAAATACTTGGCACCCCTTCAATTTCATCATCTTATACCATTTATTGTATTTTGATACCTCAATCGCCCCCCCCCCCCTCCAACTTTCTATTAATTTTCTTTCCCTCTCCCTTTTTCCAATTCTTCATAGTTTACTCCAGTTCCGTCTTCTATTTCTCTATCATTAAAGAACTCCCTGCTTTCTTCTGCCCATCTCATTAATTCAATCGCCCTCCCTCTCCTCTTTTCTACCTCCATCAAACACTTTCTCGCCAACTCCCCTCCCTTTCCCTCCCTCAGCTTCGTCTCAAATTTCCATGCCCTCTTTTCCACTCTAATACTTAACTTATCCCTTTGCGCTTCTTCTCTCACCATATATCCTGGCGTCCTCCAGCCTGCCCCTAGTGCCCACCTTATATACCTACAGTATATATACAGTACCTTTCTTGTAAACTCTCAATATCTTTCCTTTGTTTCCATCCCCATATCTCTGCACCATAACCTAGTACCGGCCATAACAGCGTATCAAATAACCACATTCTCCTTCTCCAATTTTTTTCAACCTTCCTTTTCCTATTCCCCATATCTGTTTCATTACCCATGTTATTCCTTTCCATTTCCCTGTCCATTCTTTTTTCCTTCGCCCTCCTCTACTTCCTCCCCTCCATATTTCCGTACTTCATTTGGAAGCTCATCTATACCAGGTGCCTTTCCATCTTTCATTATTCCTAAAAACCTTAACTATTCCCTCCCTTGAAATGTTCTCTTCCTCATCTCTTTCTCTACCATATTTTCCTCCCTTTATAACTTTTCTCTCTAACCCTCCGAACAAATCCAAAAAATATTTCTTCCATTCTATCATTTCAATGTCTTGGTTTACTCTTTTTCTTCTTTTTATTTCTCTATTTACTACCTCCTATACCTCTTCTTCCATCCTAGCCTTCTCCGCCTCTTCCTCAAACCTTTTATTCTCTTCCTCTTTCTTTTGATAACACAACTCAGTATACTCTATCTTTTTTTTTGCTATATTCTTTCCCATTACTTTTTTCTTTTCTCCACTTTCTTAATTCCTTTCTGACCTCCTTTTTTCTCTTTGCAGTCCTCATCCCACTCACTTCTATTCCCCCCTTTACTAACTTCATTTTTGTTTGTGCACTTTGATCCTATTTTCATTTCTCCTATCATTTTTCCCATCTCCTCGTCCACATTTCCCTCTCCCATTTTGATATTTCTTATTTTTTCTCTAAACTGTTCTTTTCCTCCCCTTGACCAATCCCCTTTTCCTACACTTTTTACATTTGCTCCCGTTCTACTTATATTGCTATTCCTTTTTTGTCCCTCTAATGTCACTATTAAGGGAAAGTGATCCGAATCAATATATTCTCCTACCTCTAGTTTCTTAACCTTCTCTCCTACCTCATCATCCACTATCACATAATCAATTACTGTTCCGCTTTCACTTCCTGAGCGTGTATATCCTCCTTTTTTATCCCCCTCTATATTCATGTTTAAGATATACCATCCCAACTCCTCGAAGCTCTTCAACATCTTTTCTCCCTCCCCATTTAGTACCATATCTTTGGATTTTCTTCCTCTCTCTTCTCCCCATTCCTTTCCGCCTCTGTCTCCTGTTCTCGCATTGAAATCACCACCTATTATCATCCTCATCTCTTCTTTATTTTCTTCAATAATTTCTTAAATCTCCATTGCTTTTTCCGGCATATCACCGTTCACATAAATCCCCACTACCTTCCATTTCTATCCTCCCATAATAGCCTCTTCTACTATTACTCCTTCTTTTTGTTCATTCCTATCTTTCTTATCTTTCCCTGTTATACATTCATTCCTTACTCCCATCATCATTTCTCCCATTAATTTGCCCTTTTTATTCTTCCTCTTTGCATGTTCCACTTGCCATTTGTAACCTCTTGGTAACCTTCCCCTTACTCTTTCCCATCCCTTTTCATCTAGCCACGTCTCCATCATTATGACTACATCCCATTTGTTGAAATTTCTCATAAAGTCCTTATCCTTTCTCTCCAATCCTGCTATATTACAGTAACAAATCTTCCATTCTTCCCTACTTTCGTTTCCCATCTATCTTTCCTTCTTACTATTTCTTATCTTCCTATCTCCCGTTCCTTCCTCTTCTAGTTTCCCTGCACCTCATTTCTCACTATCCCTTCCCTTTCCTCATCCCAATCCCACTATACTCCATCAATCTGAATTCGTCCATACTTAACCCATGTTCTCTTTCCCTTTTTTTCTTTCCTCATCCGCTATTTTCCTTAATTTATACTGCATCTTTCTTTCTACCCATGTCAAATCATCCTCTTTTCTCTCCGGACTACCATATAATAACCTCTTCTTTGTCATCACCTCCCTCTTACGTTCCCATTTCTTTAGTTTCACCAGTACCATTATCTCCCCTCTTCTCACTTCCCTTTCTACATTTCGCATTTCCTCTATCTCTACCTTAGCATCAATCCTTTTTAGTACTTCGTTTACCCGTTCCTTCAGCTCCTTTCCGTCTAATCTTATACCCTTTATCACTATGTTTAATTTTCTTTCTTCCCTCTCTTTCCTTTCTATTCTTTGTTCTATATTTCTCAGCCTTTCCATCTCCTTATTCCCACTCTCGCCCCCACCGCAATCCCGTTCGAGCTTTCAAGTTTCTTCATCCTACCTCTTATCTCCTCTACCTTTGTACTATTAACTTCTTCCTGCTTCTCTAGTTTTTGCTCCAATGACTCCATCCTCTTTTCTAACTTTTCCCGGATTTCTTCCCATTTTTTTCTTTCTTTCTTAACTTCAGCCATTTCCTGCCTAATTTCCTTCTTTAATTCCTCTCCCTTTCTCTCCTGCTTTTCTTGATAAATCCCCATCACCTCTATCATCACTTCTCTAATTTCCTTTAGTCTTTCTTTTTTCATCGACAATTCATTTTCATATCCGCTACCGTCAGCACCCTCCCTGTTATCGCTTGTCCGTACCAAACTCTGCTTTTCCGGCGGCGATCTAAACATTTTCTGGTATTTTACACACGCCCCGATATCTTCCTTCTCTTTACTGCTTTCCCTCTCCCCCCTCTTCCTTCCGATAAATGCTTCTATTGACCCTACGCTTTTTGCTCTTAATCTTTCCTTTTCTATATATTTTTATACTTCCCCCTTGCCTTCCTTTCCTTTATCTCTTCTTTCGACGTACTGAACACTTCTTGCTCTAACTCTGTTTCTTCCGCGGAGATAATCGCTCCGCTAGCCATTAATCAAATTCAAACTTTCCCGCCTTATATACTTCCCTGCCCCTACCCTTTGCAATTTCACAATCCCTCAATTAGATCTCTCACCTCCACACCCTTCTACACACTTCCACAATCCACTCACCTCAAATTTCACCACAATATCAGAAAAACTCAGCATCAACAATTCCCACTACTTTACCTTTTTTGTTAAAAATTCGTTTTTTGTTGGTTGAAGGTTAATTTTTCAACTCAAAATTTAATGTTTGGTTTCAAATGAATTTCTTTTTGTTAAAAATGCATGTACCTTTAAATTTATTTATTGTTTGGTTCAAGTTACAAGCGTGGAATTTGACCATACCCCCCCCCCTCCACCCAGAAACTGTCCACGTGGTATATGGATAGCCTCTGTGGTCAACGAATAAAGGTCTTCGATATAAGGGCTTTTACAAAATGCTTTGGACCTAGATCACGCACTCCTACAATGTCGGAACCGGCTTCAGCTGCTCTTGCTGCCAACGACCTTGAACGCATAATCAACATAGCCTTCGCTGCGGTAAAGCCCCAGTTGGATTTAGTCTGAACCTCAGTTAGCTCACTCTCTGAGAAAGTTAACAGTCTCTCAACAAAATTTGATCACACCATTTTAAGACTTGACAATGGTGAAAAACAACTAGAGGATTTAAACACCACGGTGATAGAAGCAGAAGGGACGGTTGCAAACCTCCATACCCTCGACCCTTCTCACCAAATCCTCGATAAAAAAAGTCTTATCTGAAACTGCCTTGCCAAGATAGAGCAAAGAGCTGCCAGGAAAAATGACCTTATCTTATTTGGCGTGCTCGAGCAGGTTTCTTCTCTAATAAAAGACGGCAACACCGTCCAGGAAAATTCTATTTCCATCATCTCCAATCTTTTCTCAGAAATTATTCCTGCCAACATGCTCTCTAACATACATACTTTTAGACTTGATCGAACGAAAGCACAGTTGGAAAATCTTGCAGAAGTCCAGAAGGAGTTAGCATGTCGTCATAAAAATGAAGAGGTGGACCTTGCCATAACATATCGTCAGGGAATGCCTGTGGTTTCCAAGGTAAGAAAGCAAACAAGCGTGCCGAAAATATCATCGAATGTCAACTCGGGCTAGGGTTCTCAGCTGTAAATAATTTAGACAATGTAACACCTCCCCCTTCTAGGTCTACTCGTACCACGGGGAATGACGTTTCTCAGCTGATCTCTGTTTACTATCAAAACGTCAGGGGCGTATGCAGTAAACTTAACCTATTGCGACAAGCTATTTCCCTCCGCTCTTATAATATTCTTGTTTTAATGAGACATGGCTATAATAAAATCGACACCACTGAGTTGGGGTTGTTTGTTTATGACGTCTTTCGATGTAATAGAATTATCTTTACCAGTGACATCAAGCGCGATGGTGGGATCTGGATTGCTGCTGTCTAAAGTTTAAATAATGTTAGTGTCTCCACTTTTATAAACAAAATTGAACACGTGTTCACGAAATTCCTTATAGGCACCGTTACTCATATTATTAGCGTCGTTTATATTCCTCCAATTGCAGGTTTAAATAAATATATCGAACTGTGTGATATATTCGAGGATGTCATAAATTCATATCCAGGTGCAATTGTAAAAATTACACAGGCCGACAAAATTTGACAAAGGTCCGGAACCAGAGACCAGACCTAGTATACCAGAAGGTTTTTGCTGCGCTGAATCCGAATCCGACCTCAGAAAAATTCCATCACCCTCAGTTTTCGAGATATTGTAACCTAAAAGTGCAAAAAACACCGTTTTT
>NC_046663.1:126813765-126815745 GCF_010883055.1 Belonocnema kinseyi
GATATATCATTGATTGAAGTTAAGTATTTTCGCAGTTTCGTAACAACGTTAAAACACCCTATATAGCATATGTGAGGCTATAAGCCCAATTTGTAAGTGATCTTATTCGATCGAAAAAATCTATATATAGGTTTTGAGGTTGCTCATTAAGAATATGAAGTCAGTCATTGTTGGCCTGTGTTATTGGAGACTTTAACATGTCCTACGCGATTTGGAATATAAATTCTTACCAGGGTCATAAATATGTTTCAAACTTCGGTTCATCTCTTATTCATGTTGATATTTCTAACAAGATCTGTGATTTTTTTACGTATACAAATTTCTAATAGGTCAACATAATCTTAAACACTCATGGGACCCTTTTGGATATGCTTTTTACCAACGATCCACCTAACGAGATAACTGCGGCAATTGATGCCCTTCTACCTATCGATAATGATTACCTGCCCCTGGTTTTTTATCTAAATGTCCACAGTAAGGCAGCAACTCAACCCAGCTTGACCATCCCCATATTTTTAATACCTTTGAGGCAGCAAACGCTGTTGCGATTAGACACTTTCTTTTTAACGTCGTCTGGGACTAGTTGTTAGTTAACACATATGTAAACGAGGCTGTTGATACTCTCTACGGTTGCTTTCACCCTGCGATAGAGTACTTCGTACCCTTGAAAATAATTAAACAGTCTATCTTTTCCCCTTGGTTAGCCGGCACCATAAAACAGTTAGTCATAGGTAAGAAAGTTTCGCATTTAAATTATAAGCAGTATCGTAGATTGTCTAACTATCAACATTTTTCAGAGCTAAGGGTGCAATGTAAGATCCAATCTGACTCCTGTTATAATAGTTTCATTGTTAAATCTGAGAATTCAATTATTGCGAACTCAAAGAACTTCTACACCTTTATATCAATTCCAAACAGAAAACAAGTAGTCTGCCTAATCACATATACTTTGAAAACTATGACGCTGACACTAGTGAGGGCATTGCCAAACTTTTTTCCAGATACTTTATGTCAGTCTATAGTCCGTCAATCTTAAGCGACGCCCAACTCAGTTCAAACGACTCCATAGATTTTTCGAATGTTTACACAAGTAAAGACGACATTTATTGCGAATTGTGAAAACTAGATGCTAATACGTTATGTCTAATTTTTAATATGTCAATCACTGTGGGTTACTTTCCTGGCGAATGGAAAAGGGGCATAGTTTCCCCTATTTTTAAATCAGGTAAACGCCACGATGTAAGAGACTATAGACTGATTAATCTGCTCAGCTCCATTCCTAAAATCTTCGACAGTCATTTGTGACAAACTCTACGAAGCGTCGGCCAATACCATCATCGATGAGCAGCACAGTTTCATGGATGGGTAAATCTACGATTACAAAAGTGTGTATCTATATGCATTACTTATCACAATCTCTTGAAGTGGACTCGCAGGTACTAGGCAGTCTGATAAGTACCTGAGAATTCTAAGAGATGGCATTAGTATTCACTAATGTGAACCATTTTCGTCGAGCTTGATCCTTCGAATGACGCCTGTCAAAACTTCAGCCATTTATGTTTACGCATTTACAAGTTACAGCACTGAGAAGCGACTAACCTCCGAGTTTTTTTTTAATATGGAAAAATCTGAGTTTCGAGTTTTGATCAAACACTACTATCTTCGCAAGAAAACGATATCCGAGACCAAGGCCAAGCTGGATAAGTATTACCCGGACTCTGCACCGTCGATTGAAACGATTCATAAGTGGTTTGCCGAGTTTCGTTGTGGCCGTACGAGCACAGTTGATGCTGAACGATCTGGGCGCCCAAAAGAGGTCACTACAACAGAAAATGTCGAAAAAATCCACGATATGATGTTGAATGATCTTAAAGTTATGGTTATGGCCTCCGTATTTTGGGATGCACATGGCATAATATTCGTGGACTATCTTGAAAAAGGTAAAACCATAACCGGAGCATACTATTCATCATTATTGGA
>NC_046663.1:126815845-126823425 GCF_010883055.1 Belonocnema kinseyi
TGTATCGACCTAAAAGGAGAGTATGTTGAAAAATAAAACCAACTTTGGCCAAAAAAACGTCTCCGTGTTTCATTTTTCAGGGACTTATCAGGCTGCCTAGTAGATGCGATATACACAGATTTCTCGAAGGCTTTTGACAAAGTCGACCACGGCATTCTCGTGGCAAAGCTTAGAGCCATGGGTATCGCTTCCAATATGCTCTGCTGACTTTCGAGCTATCTGGACGGTAGGTTTTAATCAGTTCAAGTCAATGGCAGTCTTTTTAAACACAATTGGGTATCAGTTCAGAACATTGGTGCGCAACGCGAATTATAACCGCGGCGGTTAAGCCTTTCGAATTCCTCTTACTTAGATTTAAGCGTTATCTTCAATCAGTAAGCTTATGTGTATCACAGGGTTTTGCGCATTGACTGATTGAAGATAAAATAAAATTAAACTTCTCGGTTGACGGTTGAACTACTTTATTAAAAATTAGATATTTTCAGTTTAACACTTGATTATTTTGTTTATGAATGAATTTTTTTATTAAAAATTTCACCACCATTATTTTTTTAATTTAACCATTTAACCACTATTTTTGGTCTCTGAAGTGAATCATAGCGGTGCGTCGATAGTGAAGTGGGGGGATGTTCGGGAGCCGAGTGCTCTGCATCCACTCGTCACACAGATGTATGAGTGAGCGAATCAATCAAAATATTTGTGTGTGTCAAACAAAATATTTATAACAATCACTCAAACTTCATTATATGAAATATTTGGTTGTATCAAGCAACAATTTTATTGACCATATAGCAATGTATTTATTCGATTGATCCAACCAAAGTTTTCTGGAATGAACTAACATTTTGCTAAGTATTTAATATCATTTACTTTTGTCTTCTTAATATCTTGCTGAATGATATGTGCATCGAAACACAGTCGACGTTCACAATTTTACCTGAATCATTTTCCTTTTCGTATCTTGGGCAGTTTTACCGCAAAGTAGAATTTTTTATTTTTCATTATTTTTTGTACGAATAATATTGCATTGTCGATGTGTCAAAAAAATCTAAAAACTTTTTACCGTGAATCTTGTAGGGCTATTTCGTAAATAACTGAAGTTAGATTTATTTAAATTAAAAAGATGGAAATTACTCATTTCCATTTCTCTCTTTATTGAATATTAAAGTAATACAAAAAATGCCCGACTGTTCTATGAAGCACTGCGACCTGCCGGTTCGCTCTTCAGGACTATAACTAACCCTTTCCGCGGACTAATATCGCTGACGATGCAAGATGTATGTAAGAGAGCCTCCTGGAGGCGTTCGTCGATCGAAAGATTAATTACATTATGTGCTTACCTAAGAAAGAAGCTCAACGCTCCACATCTCCTCCCTAAAATTTAACTCTAAGGGGTTATCTTAAGTTCAAAAGGCTCTTCTGACGTTTCGTCTAGGCACATTTATTAAAGATTCTAGGCTGATAGATATCTCCACTTGTACCTCGGTAACATGTCTGGTATTTCCATTATTCCCGAAGCTACAATGCGTATAGAAACAGTTTCCAATTGACATTTTAATAATATTAATTAATGCTTTTACAACCCCTTAACTTATAAGCTATTAAAAAACTAATTAATCCCAATGCAGTTGTTAGAGTGAATATAGTTACTATATAATTTGTCTCAATTAAAACTTTGAATGTTTGATGGACTGAGAGAAATTGCCCAAAATCTTTCAACCTTCCAACTTGGCGTTTCATTGGGCAGGTAAAATGAGAATCGGCACGTTAATTGGAGGCTGCAATCCTCTCTTAATAGACTCTTCACGTGGTTAATTTTAATATGAGCATTGAAATTTATTACTCAGCTTGCTTGATGAATCATCTAAAGACATATTCCGAGGTTGCCATTTTTCTAAATTTTGAAATGTACTTACGATTTATCTTTGGAAACTCGAAATCTGGTCTTATCGCATGGCTGCTCCTCAGCGAAGGACAGACTTGCACTACCCTCGAATAACCTAACATCTAGCTTTCTTTGTAACTCTACTCTTTTGTAACTTAGTTAACCACTCATTTTTTGTTATAGATTTGTGTACAGTGATATTAATTGTTTGAATAAACGAAGTTTTCTTAAATATTAGCATGGTATGTAACCAGGCACTCGGTTTGATAAATTCAGTGATTGTGTTCGTAATCATTTGGACTTTATAATCACCGGGAACTTGTGAATATTTTGAACTTTGTAAATTTGTGTTACTTTTACTTGGACTTGGACTTGACGAGTTTGTCGTCGGGCAGCTCTTGTGATACTATCTGATTGTGCCAAACATTCCAATGAGTGGATACTAAAAATTAGTGTTCTTCAAGACTCGGACTTCAAATCGTTTAATTGAACTTTAGTATTTCTTCGACTGTTTTGAATGACTTTCAGATTTTAAATTTAAATTGTTAATTGCACTTATATTTAAACTTTATTTGAATTTAACTTTGAACCTTTTCTCTGAACTTGAAATTAAATGTTGTGTTTGTGAAGTGTGGATTATTGCAGCCACTATCCGAATTGAAAACTGAACGTAGAACGATACTCTCTAAGGTGACTCGCATCAATACTTTCTGGGATAATTTCGACAAAATTAGCTCAGACGTAGGTGTTCTTAGCGTTAAAGTGGAGAAATTAGAACTCCACTACGGTGAATTTTATCGTGTACAGATTTAAATTGAATTACATCCAGTTACTAGCACTGAGGAACTACGAGAGAAAGAAGAAGAACAACGCGAATTTTTCGAAAGCATATTTTGATAAATAGTTGCGCCTGCTAGAGGTCACATTAATAAAAATTCAGCCCGTTATTGAAAGAATTTTACTTCCTAAATCAGGCACTTTACGGGGATGTAGCCCGCGTAATTCAGTCTTCAGGGATTTCGGATACAAATTATGACATCGCGTGGAAATATGTAAAGGACCGATATGAGGACTACTATGCGCTTATTCACCACCATACAAAAGCACTTTGTGAATTTAAAGTAATTTCAAAAGAATATTTTATAGAATTGCGACAATTAATTAACGATATTAGAAGCAATTTGCGCGCGTTAAAAGCACTCAATCAAACTACTGACTCATGTAATACGCTACTATTATATCTCAAGAATAAAAAATTATATTCCAATACTAAACGTGAATGGGTTAAAAGCAAGCGACTTTCAGTTATAGAATAAAATTTACGGATTTTTTTAACTTTCTTAGAGAAACACTGAAAATTCTGCAACGGTCCCACGTCGAAAAACAGAAAACTGCCGCGAACTCTCAGGGCAAATGAACTGCGACGATTAACAACAATAAACTAAGTGGCCAAATTTCTTCACATGTGACTACAGAAAAATCAGCATGTGTTTTATGTTCCAAACCTCACGCAATTAATGATTATACAGAATTTAAGAAACTTCCAATAAGCGAAAGATTTAGTGCAGTAAAAAAATTTGACCTATATTTTAACATTCTTTTCTCCGGGCATAGGAATAAAAACAGTCATTTAGGTTCATATAGGAAATGTTTAAGAAGCGACGACGATGATGACCCGCACATAATATTATCTACCGCAATTTTTTATATTCAAGACTGAAAAGGAAGGTTACACGAATGTAGAGCATTATTAGACGCGGAACCACAACCAAACTAAATAACTCAGGCTTTGTGCCGTAAACTCGACCTTCCCACTTCCACGGTTAACATGACGTTTTCAGGAGTCGAGCCGATCGGCATTAAATTATATAAACAAACTCGCGTTGTCATAAAATCTAAAATCGGTAGATATCAAACCTCTTTGCGATGTTTAGTCACTAGTCGCATTACTGACTACTTACCTCTTGCAGGTCCCACGATTAAAAATCCTCAAATTGATCTTCTTATCGGGGCTGGATATGTTATAACACGTTGAGTTTCGATAAAATCTTCTAAATCCCTAGTGTCCATGTTTTCGTCGAGAATATATTAGGTTCCCTTCCCATTTGTAACTCATACGGTGTGTACCCCTTTTGACGGCTGACAGTGGAGTTATATGTCAACATTGCATATTATAAATCCACGTGACGTACATGGCAGAATTCAGTACCGCAGATAAGTCTTTCCCATTCGCGGGGTACAGGGCCGGTATCCCTAAAGTCTTTTTAAAACTGACTTCAAGAACAAAGCTAGAACCATACTTTGGAGATGGTTTACAATTACGTCAAATTTCCTGTTACATAAAAAAATGCCGCGAAGGTGATTTCAGGAGACAAATTAAGGGAAAATTTTAATTTTTTGATTTTAGACATCCTGACGTTACCTACATCTGTAGCCGTTTTTCAACTTTTTTTTAAGGACCTCCGGAGCGCCACATATAACCCAAGTAGTTTTTTTGTTAATCCCGAAAAATCCTTGATTTGAGACCTGAGAAACTGGCATAGCCCCTTGAAGTCCTTTCATACCCATTGAAATTTTCTAAATAAACCGTCTAAAGATTTTAATTTGATAAAGCTTCACAGGCGATTCTACCATACCGGGGGAATTTGAACCTAGAAGAGAGCAGCAGAAACAGTCAGAGTGGTTAAGCAAAGGGAAAATAGAGTACGAGGTGCGAAAAAGATAAGATAGGAAAAATTGGTGTCTGATACGAGGACGCGGAGCAAGTAGTGGCAGAAAAGCGAAGCGAAGCGAAACATACAAGACACGTTATGGGGACTGATCGGAGTGGTAATTATAATCCAGGATATCAGAGTAATAGGAGGGTGTACATTGATTAAGCTAGCATCTTGGAAAGAAAAAAGAAGCCTCATGGCTAATAAAAACAGGCTGAAAGGAACAGCTATTAGAATTGAAGATGATTTAAAGCGTCGCGAAACCCAGGTACTGGAATAGATATAAAGTGAGATAGAAAGGGGCCGAGAGAATGGCTTATCAGCATATAAAATAGATATCCGTAGATTTCGCGAATACAGTTTCATGAAACATAGTAAGTTCCAACAATATTTGGAAGACGTGGGAGTTTTGGAGCGACTAAGACTTAGTGATTTTTCAAGAGACTTGGTTAGAAGAACATTCTTGGAGAGAGTTCAAGAGTAAATTGGACTCCAACTATGTATGATATGTAAAACCAGCGAAAAGAGATACGAAAAGAGGTAGGGCTAAGGAAGGGCACTGGCTGGGATTAGTTAAATATGGAGTGAAGGAGTAAGTGTGAGTGAATGTAAGAATGGTTTAATATTAGAGAGTAAATCATTACTAGTGAATGGCAAAAATGTAAAAATTATGTCATTGTATGACAACGTGGGAATTAAAAAAGTAAAAAAGGCCTTAGAAACTAAGAAAGAAGAAGGGCAGAAATTATTAGAATTTTGCTATAATCAAGGACTACAAATCCACAATTGAAGAATCAGGGGCGATAGAGATGGCAAATTGACGCACATTTGTGGGGAAGGAGGATCGGTTCTAGATTACATAGTTAATTTGGCAAACGAGGAAGAATGTCATGTCAGAGAAATCAGTGTAGAAGCGCGAATAGAGTCAGATCATCTTCCAGTAACCTTCAGTCTGGAGGTAAGGGGGCCCGATGCAAACATATCACAAAAGAAACAGGAGGGGCGGAAGTTGTTAGAAAGACATATATGGGATGAAATCAAGGAACAAGAATACGAGAAGAAAATGGGTAAACTGTGAGAAGAAATTAAGAAGCCGGAAGGATGGCAGAAAAGATAGCAAAGATTTAAAGAATGCGTTTGGGAAACAGCAAAAAGAGCAGGAATGACTAGTAAGATAGGCAGGAAGAAGCAATTTGAAAAAAAGGGTAGGGAAAAGTGGTTTGATGAAGAGTGTGCCACTCAGAGGAAGGAAGTTTAGGACAGCTTAAAAAATTATCTGAAAAATAAAGGGGAGGATGATCAGGTTAAATTAAAGGATGAAAAAGGAATCTTAAGAAAGTATATGAAGGGAAAAAGAAAGAAGAAAGAGAGGGGAAGTGGAAAGAAGTTGAGAACAGTAGTAGCATGGCAGTTTTTTGGAAAGCAATAAGAAGCTTTCGAACACGAAAGAATAGGGAGACAGGTAGAAAGATGGGGAAAGAAAGTTGGAAAAATCATTTTTAGATTTTTTGGAAGCAAAAAAGGATTTAGAATTTAACATTAAGGAGAGGATGAATGAAAAAGTAAGAAACAAAAAAGAAAAAGTAATAGAAGTAGACCCTAGGACCAAAGATGTAGGAAATTCTAATAGAATAGAGGAAGAGATTCCCCTAAATAAAGAGATTTCATTTGAAAAGAAAATGAAAAAGGGAAAAGATCCAGGGGAGGATGGTGTAACATTAGAATTTATAAAAGGGATACCAAAGGTTTGGGCAGAAGAATGTCATCAAGTATTGAATGTTTTTGGAAAAACGGACCAAATGGCAAAGGGATGGGAAAATGCAAACATCGCCTCAATGTTTAAAGAAGGAGATGAATGTGATACGGAAAACTACAGGTGGTATGCTACTAGGCACAGGTTACGAAATTTTAGTCTTCATAATGGACGAACGTATCAGGGGGTGGCTAGAAAAAAAGGCCTCTATAAAGAAAGCCAAGCGGGGTTTAGAAAGAGATAATCAGCAAGAGACCGTATCTTTGTTTTAAATTCTTTGATTAATAACAAGATTAAAAGGAAGAGTGGTAAATTATGTGTAGCGTTTATAGACTTTAAAAAAGCGTTTGATACGCTATAAAGAAAGATTTTATTTAAAAAAACTGTATAATATACTGATAAAAGGAGGAATGCTGGAAATGATACGTGCAATTTACAAAGAGACTTTGAATCAGGTTATAACCGAAGAGGGATTGACATATAGCTTCAGAACAGGCAGGAGGCTAATACAGGGGTGTCCCCTAAGCCCTACTCTGTTTAATATTCTTATTGACGACATCGATGAGATTTGGGAGAGAAGAAACACGGAAGGTTCAGTGATAGGGAAAACAAAAATCTATACCCTGAAGTTTGCAGATGATCTCGCAGTGCTAGCAGACTTCCCAGAGGATGTAATGGGAATACTGAAACTTTTAGAAGGATATGTAAGAAGGAAAAATCTAGAAAGAAATGCAGGTAAATCACAAATTATGGTCTTTAGGAATAGGGGAAGGAAAGGGAAAGAATATAATTGGAGTACTGTAGGGTAGAAAATTGAGGTACAGTCTGTCAAGTTAAAGCGTGGGTGGCTTTACTCGCAGTCGGTAAGGTGTATCGACATGATTTTGGTGTCAAAATATTAAGAAGAACTAGGTTTCTGGTTTTCGTCATCGGGGAACTACGGCAAACATATCAAAATGATGGCTGGAAAAATACAGAAGGCGACTAATGCAGCTTGGGGAATGATGACCAGAGCAAAAGTAGGTAGTTTAAGTAGGAGACTATCTAATGGATATACTTGGAAAATCAGGAGGGCTGTATGGGTTCGAGATTTGTGGATGTGAGAATAGAGAGGAAACGGAGATCTAAATCCAAAGAAGTGGAATTACCTTAAGTACGGAAAATGTTAGTTTGACCTCTCGGGGAAAGGCAAAAGAGAACGGCCAAGATGTTACATGTACATGTGAGA
>NC_046663.1:126823525-126825033 GCF_010883055.1 Belonocnema kinseyi
TTCAAGTTTTTAATTTTTTATTTTGTTGTTTTGGTACACTCGTCACGATAATATGTTCACAGTTTTGACTATATAGCTCGTGTTGTTTTTCTGGCAGAGGCATAAAAGGTTAGAAGGGTTTGGTGTGCTCAGCGATTTTCTTCTTTCGAAAAAATGGATCAAAGAGTTTGCATTATATTTTGTGTGAAAAATGGAATCCAGTACTCTAAAACTCTTAAAATGTGAACAGTTGCATACGGTGGGTCTACTCTGAGTAAGAAAAATGTGTATAAGTCGTACAAGCTGTTCCAAGAAGGAAGCATCCTGAGTCTCCATGACCGAAAAAAGCACGTCAAGTTCGGTCAAGTGTGAAGGTTTTGCTCACTGTCTTCTTTGATTAC
This sequence comes from Belonocnema kinseyi, assembly GCF_010883055.1. NCBI lineage: Eukaryota > Metazoa > Arthropoda > Insecta > Hymenoptera > Cynipidae > Belonocnema > Belonocnema kinseyi. The sequence continues at coordinate 126,823,906 of NC_046663.1, forward strand.
CGTGGCGCAGTGCATCAGGAATTATTACCACAAGGTCGTACGGTCAATAAGGAGTATTACCTTCAAGTTATGCGCCGTTTACAAGAGGCGATACGCAAAATACGTCCGGAACTTTGGAAAAACAATTGGTGGCTTCTGCATCACGATAATGCACCTGGTCATTCATCGTTGCTCCTGAACGATTTTCTGACCAAAAACAGCACTACAACCATGCCTCAGCCTCCATGTTCACCGGATTTGGCCCCAGTGACTTTTTTCTTTTCCCAAAAATGAAGATACCCATGAAAGGACATCGATTTTCAACGATTGTGTAGATAAAAACTGCATCGCTGAAAGAACTCAAGGCTACACCACAAAATGATTATCAGAAGTGCTTCGATGATTGGAAAAAGCGTTGGCACAAGTGTATTATATCTGAGGGGGATTACTTTGAAGGGAACAACATAAATATTGAGGAATAAATGAATATTTTTTGAGAAAACCATAAAGTCACCTTATTTTTTGAACACACCTCGTATATATTCATTTATTTATTCTTCTATTTATTTATGTAACTAATTATCTTATGTCTGCATTTAGTTGCAAATTCAAAATTAAACCGTTCTTCTTGTTGGAAAATTTGCCTGTCTTTCTAAAAATGCGTGCAGTTTTATCAAATTAGACACTTTAGATGGTATATTTATAAATTTTTCAATGGTTTCGAATGGACTTTAAACGAGATCTTCTTTCTAAAATCTCCTTCGTAGCATTTTTTATGTCACAGAAAACGTGACGCAATAGTAAAGCATCTCTAACGTGTGGTTCTAGATTTGTCTGTTAAATCAGTTTCAAAAAGACTTCAGGGATACCGGTCTTGTACCCCGAGGATGGGAAAAAACCAAATAGAAAATTCTAAATTTTGAATATTCCATCTTTCTAAAATTGTGTTTCGTTATGCATATTATAGAGAACCCAGAAACCTACTTAAAGATAAGTAATTTATATCAATTCATTATAATTTTTTAATGATAAAAAATTTTTTAACCTAAAAACTAAAAACAACTCCGAGATTTTTGTCCGGGGGATCTCGGTTTTTATCATGAATTCAAAGATTTGGGCCTTAAATAAACAAGAAATAAACACAAATGA
>NC_046663.1:126825133-126826452 GCF_010883055.1 Belonocnema kinseyi
AAGAACCATGTCAGGCCTCGAGTGAGCAACAGAAACAATTGTAGAGAATATAAAGTTCCAGTATATACGGCACTTCCCATTCTCGACAATTGACTCAATTTCACTAGGAGCATTTAGAGAAGCAATATTAAGGTGAATGCTGTAGGAGTGACAGAGATGGTAATAAAGTACTCTTAATGCCGCATTGTGCCTTTGAATGTAGGTCGTTCCCGCGTGTGCTGGACAACTAGATAGTACGTGAGCTAAATGCTCGGGGTGTGCATGGCACCCCCTGCAGCTATCATCGGGAATGTCTTGGCTCAAAATGTGGCGACGGTATGTTAAGGTGGAAATGACACCGTCTTGGCATGCAAAAATGAAACCCTCTGTACCAGACTTCAATCCGGGCGATTTAAGGAAAGCAAATGTTAGCTCACAAGACATTGACTGATCCTTCACATTTCTGTGGAAGAAGCCGTGTATCCTCTTATCGAGGAGCTGTTCACGAAAGTTTTTCTCTTGTGATTTCTTAATCCAGGCTTTCAGGAGTGAGTACTCGAGATAGATTAGATTTGATGCATTTAGCTCATCCCTAATACTGAAGTCAAGTCCGAGTGTTTCAGCAGCCTCCTCCGCTGCTTTGTACAGAAATGCTCCTTTGCCCACTTCTTCGTGATTCCTGACCATTTTAAGAAGAGGGTCTCTTCCATTTGCAACTCTATGTGCTGTACCCAGAATAATCCTGTTGTGAAGACATTCAAGACTCAATATTCCGCGAACCCCTTGACAGCGTGAGATGTACAGTTGCGGAACGGAAGACTTAAGATGCATGCTTTTGTTCATGTGCATAACCTTTCTTGTCCCGATATCAAGAGATCTGAGCTCGGCATTGTCGCCGGCATTGTTGCCGACCCATTGTCGGGAGCCCTGCGCTTTCTGTTGTTTTGAACTGCACTTACTTCAACTATGTTTGGTGTTGTCATTGTTGTTCCCACGAGAAGCTAGGGAAAGGGGTTCGTCTATCCTTGTAGAGCCCCGCATGCAAGGATTAGGCTGCTTACTCTGAGAGGTCGCCCGGTATCCCAGAGTCACCGTTCTAGACTAGGGAAAGTGGTTCGTCTATCCTTGTAGAGCCCCGCATGCAAGGATTAGGCTGCTTACTCTGAGAGGTCGCCCGGTATCCCAGAGTCACCGTTCTAGACACCTCACCCAGGTGCCATTCAGGTTTCGGTACGGTTTTCACAGCTCCGCTTGGGGGTTAATTCCTTCAAGACCACCCCTGGACAATTATCCGCGACTGCCTATTTATTTTTGTAACCATATTCAGCAGAAACCCTTGG
>NC_046663.1:126826552-126835112 GCF_010883055.1 Belonocnema kinseyi
CCCCGAACAAAATACTCACCACTGTTTGTAGTTTTTAGGCTTAAAATTTCTTTTTCATAAAAAAAATTATAATAGACCTATTTTTTTTGTTTGAATTAAATTAGCGTTTTTTCATAGAAATTTTTCCATTTTTCTCTTATGAAAATTAAAAAAGTTATATACTTTTCAAAATTTTGAAAATATTAGAAAATATTTACACATTATGTTGATAAACTTTTCCAACTAATGTTTGAAAGAACGAAATGAAAGCCTACGGATTGATATATCTATTTGGTTAATTAAAAAAAAATGTACTTTCTCAATTAATTTTATATTTAAAAAAACCTACTTCTTATATGTTGTTGAATTTTGTCTGCGATGTTTTATTTTCCAAATAGAATTTACTCTGCAACCTAATTATCGAGCCTGAAGCGCGAGTGACGCAATGAGAACGTAATCGGCAAAGTCGCAGGGGTTTTGAGAACCTTCTTTTAAAACAAATAAGAAATTTTCAATTCCAATTTATGACTGTAATTCCTCAGAAGTTTAAGTCAGCATTTTTCGGTTTCCGTTACAATATTTATCCTATAGTTAAAAGCAGGTCGCTGCTTCCCATAGAGTGATAGAAAAGTGAAACAGGCACGTTCGAGCTCGGGTTCGAGGTATCTGTTTACATTATTGGATGTAAACATTCCTAGCGATTAAGTTGCAGCGATCGTGCCGAATTGGAGTGGAGCTCATTTATGGCTTTTAGCATTTATTTAATCTTCAAACAGTTTAAATATTAAAACAATTTTCATAAATGGCTCTTCTTTAAAGAATAAGTTTAATTCAATATGTTGCGTTGTAAATTTACAAGAACTATGAATTATTTAAACCATTTTTATTTAAAAATTAAGTTTCACTTTTTTCTACGAGAGAATTTGTTCACGGAGTCTACTAACCCTTTTCTATGTTGCTTCACAAAAGAACTGATAATTATTTAAACAATTTTAGTCAAAAAATTAAGAGTTTTGTTCTTTCTTCTACGAGTCAATTTGTTTACGGAGTTGACTAAGAAAGTCTATCTGATGACTCTGTTGTATGTTGCTTTGCAAATTTACAAGAACTATTAATTATTTAAACAATTTTAGTAGCAAGATTAAGAGTTTTTGAATTTTTTTCTACAAGTAAATTTGTTTACGGAGTTAACTTAGAATGTCTATTTTTTATTCTTTTGTTTTGCGTTGCAAACTTACAAACACTATTAATTGTTTAAACAATGTTAGTTAAAGATTTTAAGTTTGGCCTTTATCCTACGAATCAATTTGTGCTCGAACTAAACTAAGAATATTTATCCGCTGACTTTTTTCTTGTTGCTTTGTAAATTCACAAGAACTATGAATTATTTAAACAATTTTAATTTAAAAATTAAGAATTTGCCCTTTTTCCTACAAGTCAATTTGTTAACGAAGTCAACTAAGAATGTCTATCGGGTGACTCTTTTCTAGGATGCTTTGTAAATTTACAAGAACTATTAATCATTTAAACAATTTCGATCAAAAAACTAAAAGTGACTTTTTTTACGAGTTCTCCAAGTAAATTTGTTTACGGATTCAACTAAGAATGCCTATCCGGTGACTTTTTTCTATATTGCTTTGCAAATTTACAAGAACTTTTAATTACTTAAACAGTTTTACTTAAAAAGTTAAGAATTTGGCCTTTTTTCTGCAAGTCAATTTGTTTACGAAGTCGACTAAGAATGTCTATCCGGTTACTCTTTTCTAGGTTGCTTTGTAAATTTACAAGAACTATTAATTATTTAAACAATTTTAATAACAAGATTAAGAGTTTTTGAACTTTTTTCTACAAGTAAATTTGTTTACGGACTTAATTAAGAATTTTTATTTTTTATTCGTTTGCTTTTTTATTCTTTTGTTTTTGCTTTGCAAATTTACAAACACTATTAATTATTTAACAATTTTACTTCAAAAATTTAAAGTTTGGCCTTTATTCTGTGAATCAATTTGATTTCTAACTAAACTAATAATGTCTATCCGATGACTTTTTCGATGTTGCTTTGTAAATTCACAAGAACTTCTAATTATTTAAGCAATTTTAATTTAAAATATAAGAGTTTGGCCTTTTTTCTACAATTCAATTTGTTTACGGAGTTAACTAACAATGTACATTTTTTATTCTTTTGCTTTTTTAAGTATTTTTTTTTTGCTTTGCAAATTTACAAACAATATTAATTATTCAAACAATTTTACTTAAAAAATTTAAAGCTTGGACTTTATTCTACGAATCAATTTGTTCTCGAACTAAACTAATAATGTCTATTCGATGACTTTTTCTATGTTGCTTTGTAAATTCACAAGAATTATTCATTATTTAAACAATTTTAAATAAAAAATTAAGAGTTTGTCCTTTTTTCAACAAGTCAATCTGTTTACGGAATCGAATAAAAATGTCTATTTAATGAATTGTTTCTATATTGCTTTGCAAATTTACAAGAACTATTAATTATTTAAACAATTTTAATAAAAAAATTAAGAGTTTTTCCTTCATCCTACCAATCAATTTGTTTTCGAAGTCAACTAAGAATGTCTACTCGATGACTCTTTTCTATGTTTTTTTGTAAATTTACCAGAACTATTAATTATTGAAAGAATTTCAATTGAAAAATTAAGAGTTTTCTTTTCTTTCTACGAGTAGGCTTCACTTTTTATTACAATTATCTAAAAATATCTTTTCAATGGTTTTTTTCTCTGATGCTTTGAAAATCTACAACTATTAATTATTTAAAAAATGTTTATCAACATATTTATAGCTTGGCTATTTTTCAAGGAAGAGGCATAATTTGTTTACGGAATAAACTAAGAATGTCTTTCAATGATCCTTTTCCACGTTACTTTGAAAATTTATAATAATTATTAATCATTCAAACAATTTTCATAAACGTATTGAGAGTTGGGTATTATTCAAATTTGTTTACGAAATCAACTAAGATTGTCTTTGTGATGCCTCTTTTCTAGGTTATTTGTTAAATTTAACAGAAGTATTAATTATTAATTATTGAAAGAAGTTTCATAAAACTTTTAGAATTTGGCTATTTTCTAACGAAAAGGTTTAGTTTTTTTAACTAAGGTTTAGTTAGAATGTAGCTACATACGAGTTTGCTCGAAGTACTCACATTCGCCTAAACGTTTGGTCCGATGAGAAGAAAACTGTAGAAAACCACCTCCCGAGTTTAGTCGGATTTTCAAAATTCGAGTACACAACCCGATCTTTCGTCGTATATGGTACCTATGCGAAGTCGTGTATAAATAGATGTTATTAAAGTAAAAATGATTATCGTGGTATTTTCTTGAACTTAATTTCCAAATAGAATAATTACAATGAAAGTAGTGGGTTGCGCGTGTAGCACGCGTAAGAGCTTCTAGTGATATTTGAAAGAATGTATTTGAAGTGTACGCATTATATGTAGGAAACACTTTTTTATTCGGTTTGTCAAAAAAGTGTTCTGAAAGTATTGCAAGATTAAAATTCTGGTATTTGAACATTAATGGAAGGGAAAAATGAAAAATTTGAAGAAGGAAAAATCACGGAATTTTGAAAATGAAATTTCCAGCTACCCTGCCTAATTGTTCCAGCAATAACTAACATAACAACAAAATGCAATCTATCTCGATGTCTTTCCTATAATGTGTTTGACAGAGTGAAACAAAACTTCAAATTTAACTACACCGTTAAAAATTGTTGCAATTTTAATATACATTTGATATACATTTGTATATTAAATATAAAACTTTAGTATACGAAATCGACATATCAGGAGAGTATGTATATTAAACTTCATATGCCCTAAATTCATCATTCATAAGAAAAGTCAGATATTGGCATCTCTCACAATTAAAAAAAATTTTACAGTAATCTTAAATTATAACTAATGAAAAATAATATTTGATACTCGATAAATATAAATTACACAGATTTTAAGTAAAAAAGTGTATTAAGAAAATAATTAAGAAACTTTGATTCCAAGCACCTGAACGTACATTAAAATTCTAACATTCACAGCTATTTTAAGAAGAAATGCCACCTGTACGTTGCAATTTAATTATCAGAGTTTAGTCTACGAATTTGAGGTTCTTAACTTTACTTTTTCATATTTGACGAGATTTTAAGGCACCAAAACATTTGGTGTTTTCACGCTCTCTCTTTTACCGACTTTAATATACATGTGGCCGTTCGCGAAAAAAGGGACCTTAGGATTAAAAAATCGATTTTCATTTTTTTAATGCTGTCCATGGTTTATGAATCGATCTTTCATGTGAAAAAAGAATTCAATTTCTATCTGCAAAATTGAAATTGTTATCAAGCTGCAAAGTGAAGCGTAAATCAGGTCTATCAATCTATCATCTCCACAAACAAAATTCCCGAATTTCTTTGTGTCAGAATTTTGGGCCTACTTCGAAACGTGCGGTCGGCCCGAAAAATCCAGCCCCAACACTTTCTACACATCTTTCTGTTTTGTATTCGTTTGACTCATGGACATCGGAAACACGGGACTAGGCATGCCATCCTAACTTGAGCGAGCGGGGTTGAATCCACGGGACGGGGGTGAATTCAATGAGTGGGGAGAGCCGCCATCTTACGATGTGCCATTTGATTATGCGCAAGAGCATTTTTGCCGACAAACTGTGCATGAAAATATAAACATGTGGGCGCTGCCATGTTTGTCGCGGGACATCAAAAAGTGGCGGACCTCCCCCCTCTTTGCATCACCCCCGCAATGGCGTGCCTAGTCCCTTGTTTCCTATGTCCATGGTTTGACGCAAGAGCCCGTCTGTCTCGCTGAACGCGGAGCGAGAAGTGGGAGTAGTAAGTGGAGGGGCTGGATTCCAGAGCTTATTCCCCCCTCTCTGAGTTCTTGACTTCGACCGTCTCTTCAATCGCCCACAAGTCGTATTTCTTAACCGATTTAAAAGTTTTCTTAGAAATGCTCAGCAATTAATTTTTAAGAGAATTGTGGTTTGCTTTTTTAAATTTTTTTTCAAAGAGCAACAATATATAAACAAATATAGTGACAAAATTGACCATTTTAGCTTTGTGAATTTTTATCTCAAGAAAAAATAGAGATAGAAACTCACTATCAGTCGGAATTATTGCGCATGCATTCATAGCACATAATTAATTTTAATAATATTTAACTCAATTATTATAAACAATTTCTACAAACAAATTCTTTATAAACGAGTTTTTCTCATAGCTGAATTGATTTTTATGAACAAAAGTGATTCACAATTGTCTTTAAAGCCATTTATATACCTTAAGCTTTATCAAACATAAACAATATAGATTGTTCATAACAATTTAGTTAAACAAATCTCCTAATCGGTCGTTTCCTCGTAGAGAAAAGTGTTTTTTCTTCAATAACACAGCCACACATAAAAAAAGTGTGTGGATCTGGTAACAAGACATACGTATTCCTATGGATTTTGGGGCGCTGAATTCAAATTCGGTACCAAAAATCACCCATCACGTCATGGTTGAGCCATAACCTCAAAAACTGACGAAAAATCATGCACTGAGGCAAATAAATTTCAAAGTAATTCCAGTGATGCAAATTTTTACTTCAAAAACATATCGACAACTGTGAAGGATCAAGCCTTGCCTGATATCAACTTATTTAACATAAATTTACCCAACAGAACCTGACCTCACCTAACCTGAATTAACAGAAATTTATTGAACTACACGTAAAGCTCTGGAAGCATATTTTTCCACTAGCTAATGTGTGCTACATCGAATGAGTCAACTCGAACCTAACCTAGAAAACACAATTAAACTGATTATGTTGTCCCGTTGTGTTTGCGGTACCGTTTCATCCAGCTTCGGCTTAACCTACATAGAGGTTTAACCTGTCCTAACCTAACAAAACCTGATCTAACAAAATTTTGCTTAACGCAATACAACTTAACTTAAGTGTTCCCGTTGTAACACAATAAAATTCATTTCATTGTACTGTAACTTAAACATGCAAATGAATAAACGTTTTATTCAGAAAAATTTTCTCTCTGCTTTTCTTAAACTTAAGGGATATATTTATACTATCTTTCGTGTTTACATTTTATCTTTCTTTTTATCGTAATTAAATTGATTTATAGACCTACTTCAGTCTATTTTCTGCCGGCTATTACGTATCCTTTTTTCTTCGAACGGACGATGCAAAGGGTACCGCTTACGTTTAAGACCTACATTCGTTTCCCTTTTCAACATCCAGAAAAAATCAGCCATCATGACCTCGTCTCATCTACCCTGATAACGTTGTTCCATCAATTTTATGTCTTGATGAAAACGTTCCCCTTGTTCTTCGCTGAAATCACCAACATTTTCTGGAAACTTATCCAGATGGGAATTTGGAAAGTGAAGTTTTAAATTCACCAAGCAGTCTAACTTTTTGTAGTTTCTTATCATTTTCGCAACAATATTCTCGTAGTCTTGACTTTTTTTGTTACCGAGGAAATTTACGTTTACTGCTTTAAAACTTTTCCAAGCGTCCATTTCAATTTTCGTCATGTGGCTCACGAAATTAGTATTTCTTGTCAATATTCGAATCTGTAGTCCATCAAAGACTCCTTCCAATTTAGCGTCTGAAACATTAGGGAATTTAAGGGATATATACTTATAGCATTGTCCATCTTTGTCTAACGCCTTGACAAATTGCTTCATGAGCCCAAGCTTTATGTGGAGGGGTGGTAGTAAAATTTTTTCTGGATCAACGAGGCTTTGGTTGATGATATTATGAGAACCAGATTTGAATGAATATCTTAAAGGCCAATGTTTTTTACTGTAATGATTGGCTCGATCTCTGCTATTCCACAGGCATATAAAGCATTGCTCTCTCGTGAAACCCGATTGTTGGCCTAATATCATCGTTATGATCTTGAGATCACCACATATTTGCCATTTGTGATTCGTGGAATTAACTTTTTCAAGAAGCATTTTAACATTGTTATATTCTTCTTTCATCACCGTTGAGTGAGCTATAGGGATAGGAGCGTAATTATTCGTGTTATGCAGTAAAACAGCCTTAATGCTGCGTTTTGACGAATCAATGAAAAGTCGCCATTCTTCGTCTCTGTACACATTTTTCTTCAAGTGGTTCTCTAGTCCGTTAACGTTAGTGCAGTACACTAAAGACGTCTCTTCGTCTTTAATGAAAAACTTTCTGAATTCTTTGTCCCATCGCGAAAGAATGAAACTTTTGTCTTTGGCTCTAGAAGATTTCTTCATTTTAGAAATGAAGCGGCAAATTCAGCGCCGTCTTTCGGTAATCCAAGATCTCTGATAAAATCATTCAGTTCTAGTTGCAACACTAATATTGGAACCCTCAATTTCATTTTATGCACGCCATATTCGTCATCTTTTTCGTCGTTTTCATCGGAATCATCAGAACTATTTTCTGTTCGATCACTGGTTTCACTACCGTCTCCATGACGTTGACTTTCAACTTCCATTCTATCATCTTCTAAAGCGCTTAAATCAGTCTGGCGTGCATTTTTATTGATTTCAATTGCTCTTGTGACTGTGCACACATTAGTGTACGAAATGTTATTTTTATTTTTAGCGTTAAACCCTTTGACGGAATTCATGCAAAAGTAGCAGTCCTTCGCAATAACAGGTTTTTTCCATGTGGTTGGTGTAGAGTACTTACGGTACTTTTCGTTGTTTGAATTTTTTAGACGATACAACATAAGTCTGCAGGAATTGCAAATGACGTGAGGAACCCATTTTGTTTCTTGGTGCAGCAATTTACGGTCAAAACATTTTTCGTAAAGACTTTTCACTTCCTCGTCGATTGATTTTCGCAAAATGCTCTCTTCATATTTACTGCAAATGTAACAGAATGAATCTGAGCTATTCTTGCAGGCATGCGATTGAGAAATGCTCGCGGTTTTTTTCCTTGTAGCATGAGACTCTACACCAACCAAGTGATCCATTGATGAAGAGCTACGGTTGCATGATGACGACGTCGGAGAGCCCGCTTTCCCACCCTGACCGGACGCCGATGCTGGGGTTTTTCCCTGCATCGAAATACACTTTTTACCTGTGTCTGCCATGACGGCATGAACGCCGTTTACCCAAGGACTCAGCCAATGTGGATCCGTTGCCCACCGTCACCACGTGGATGTGCTCTGGTTACAGACACAGGCGAATAATGCTAGCAACAAGCGGTTACGAAACTCCAGACATTTACTGCTATTAATGTCAAAATATGAAAGTACGCAAGAACAGGGTTGCCAGCGTAATCGGTTAGGTAAGGTCAGGTTTTTTTAGGTTAGGATAGGTTAAACCTCTATGTATGTTAAGCCGAAGCTGAATGAAACGGTACCGCAAACACAACGGGACAACACAATCAGTTTAATTGTGTATCGTGAGGTTAGGTTAGGTTAGGCTAGGTTGGATTTACTTCTAGGTTAAGCTCGAGTTTACTCATTCGATGTAGCACAAATTTGCTACTGGGAAAATATGCTTCCAGAGCTTTACGTGTAGTTCAATAAATTTCTGTTAATTCAGGTTAGGTGAGGTCAGG
>NC_046663.1:126835212-126853539 GCF_010883055.1 Belonocnema kinseyi
TTGAGGTTATGGCTCAACCATGACGTGATGGGTGATTTTTGATACCGAATTTGAATTCAGCGCCCTAAAATCCATAGGAATACGTGTGTCTTGTTACCAGATTCGCACACTTTTTTTTGTGTGAAGAATTATTGAAGAAAAAACACTTTTCTCTACGAGGAAATGACCGATTAGGAGATTTGTTTAACTAAATTGTTATGAGCAATCTATATTGTTTATGTTTGATAAAGCTTAAGGTATATAAATGGCCTTAAAGACAATTGTGAATGACTTTTGTTCATAAAAATCAATTCAGATATGAGAAAAACTCGTTTATAAAGAATTTGTTTATAGAAATGTTTATAAAAGCAATAGTTGTTAACTCATGCTAATTTTTTTGTTTCAAATTATGACTCTTATGAAAAATATTAGCAACTAGCGTGAAATAAACGATTTTTTCTATGATAAAAAACACTAGTAATAATTTGTTTATAAAAGTTGTTTATAATAATTAAGTCGAATATTATTTAAATAAATTATGTTCTATGAATGGATGTGCAATAATTCCGGCTGATAGTGAGTTTCTATTTGTATTTTTTCTTGAGATAAAAATTCACAAAGCTGAAATGGTCAATTTTGTCACTGTATTTGTTTATATATTGTTGCTCTGTGAAAAAATTAAAGAGAGCAAACCACAATTCTCTTAAAAATTAATTGCTGAGCATTTCTAAGAAAAAACTTTTAAATCGGTTAAGAAATACGACCTGTGGGCGATTATGAACAGTAAATTCCTATTCCACACCACTGTGCGGCACGCGCCTATTTATCTTTTTATGAAAAAGAATAAATGAAAAGCCTATCTTTTCTATGTTATAAATATTTCATGAATGTTACAAAATATTAGTATAAAATAATAGAAGACACAGAGAGATGAGTTTTGTATCTGAAACTGGAATTAATCATTTATAATAGGATTTCAACCAATTATATATTTTTTTGTAGAAAATGAAATTGAAGTATTTTATTCCAAATGAGCTTTTTTTATTAAAAATTAATTTAGACCTAATACTGATGAATAGATTATAGGTAGAAAAACACATGTTGTACGCTTCTTGTCACTCTGTAAACTCTCCCCTGAAAATCCTGTTCAAGTCTCCCCAATATTAGTTCATGCGTTCAATGTCATGTAAATTTTAGTAATAACTGTTTCATTATTCCAACTTATACAAAATCATTACACTACTTTGTAAGGAATAACGCGATATATGATTACTGTTTGAATTTTGAGGAAGTGTGCATCGCAAGGGGTTGTTTAATCATCCCTTATTTAGAGAAGCAGAGAAATTAACTTTTGTAAGGAATAAATCACCAAAGATCGGGCTTATAAAATCACATTAAAGCATATGCAGGTAGCCTTATTTATCAGGATTTACAGTAGAATTTATTTTCAGGGTCATTTTATCATCTTCTAATTATTGAACCAAGGAAATCGGTATTTAAACGGGATAAAGACCCAGATATTTTTTATTATAACATTAATGAACAGAATCACTTTAAAATATATACAGGTAGCTTTTTTAGCAAGATTTGCATAAGAATTTAATTTCAGGGTCGCCTAATCACCCCTTATTTATTGAACCAAGAAAATCGATATTTTAAATGGATTAAAGAACCAGAGATTTTTTTATTAATACATTGATCAACAAAATCACTTTAAAACATATACAGGTAGCATTTTTTATCAGGATTTGCATTAGAACTTATTTTCAGGGTCATTTAATCATCCCCTAATTATTGAACAAAGGAAATCGATATTTTAAATGGGATAAAGTACCAGAAATATTTTTCATTGTAACATTGATGAACAGAATCACTTTAAAATATATATAGGTAGCATTTTTATTAGGATTTGCATTAGAATTTATTTACAGGTTCATTTAATCATCCCCTGATTATTAAATCAAGGAAATCGATATTTTAAACGGGTTAAAGAACCAAAGATTTTTTATTATAACATTGATGAACAGAATCACCTTAAAATATATACAGGTAGGGGTTTTTTAGCAGAATTTGCATAAGAATGTATTTTTAGGGTCGCCTAATCACTCCCTATTTATTAAAACCCAAGAATATCGATAATTTAAACGGGATAAAGTACCAGAGATTTTGTATGATGACATTGATGAACAAAATCACTTTAAAATATGTACAGGTAGCGTTTTTTAGCAGACTTTGCATAAGAATTTATTTTCATGGTCGCCTAATCACCCCCTATTTATTAAACCCCAAGGAAAATGATCATTTAAAAGGCATAATGTACTAGAGATTTTTTATAATAACATTGATGAACAAAGTCACTTTAAAATATGTACAGGTAGCGTTTTTAGCAGAATTTGCATAAGAATTTATTTTCATGGTCGCCTAATCACCCCCTATTTATTAAACCCCGAGGAAAATGATCATTTAAAAGGCATAAAGTACTAGAGATTTTTTATAATAACATTGATGAACAAAGTCACTTTAAAATATGTACAGGTAGCGTTTTTAGCAGGATTTGCATAGGAATTTTAAAGTATTTTAAAGTGATTTTGTTCATCAATGTGATTATAAAAAATCTCTGATACTTTATCCCGTTTAAATGATCGATTTCTTGGGTTTTTATAAATAGGGAGTGATTAGGCGACCCTGAAAATAAATTCTGATGCAAATTCTGCTAAAAAAACCCTACCTGTATATATTTTAAGGTGATTCTGTTCATCAATGTTATAATAAAAAATCTTTGGTACTTTAACCCGTTTAAAATATCGATTTCCTTGATTCAATAATAAGGGGATGATTAAATGAACCTGTAAATATATTATAATGCAAATCCTAATAAAACATGCTACCTGTATATATTTTAAAGTGATTCTGTTCATCAATGTTATAATAAAAAATCTCTGGTACTTTATCTCGTTTAAATACCGATTTCCTTGGTTCAATAATTAGAAGATGATAAAATGACCCTGCAAATAAATTCTACTGCAAATCCTGATAAATAAGGCTACCTGCATATGTTTTAATGTGATTTTATAAGCCTGATCTTTGGTGATTAATTCCTTATGAAAAGATAATTTCTCTGCTTCTCTAAATAAGGGATGATTAAACAACCCCTTGGCACACTTCCTCTACTTATCTGAAAGTTATTTCATACCCTAGTATTTGAATAAAAAATACCTAGTGACTTTAGTTACTAAGAAATGATAATTTCCATACTTGGGTGTTTGAGGTACGAAAACACCCTTATATCATGGTGTATATCCCATAAACCGTTCATCTTTCTAGATCTTGGATATGAACCTTTCGTTTTGGAAGGAATGATAGTAAAAATGTGCAAGTTTGAACCAAATCCAACTATTAGTTTAGGAGAAAAAAAACTTTTCACGAAAATCAGCATTTTTCTATTAAAATACATGTAAAAATTGAAACTTTGACAATTGTTTGTAAAAAAAAAACTGTCCATTTTTCTTACTTTTTTCCTTCGAATTATTGCTGTGCAGGAACGAAAATACAAAAAAAACTTTTTTTAGAATTTTTCACTGATTACGAATCCGGTGCCTAAACTTGAGAAATGGCCTGTCTAGTACCCAAATAATGCTTATGCTTATTAAATTTGTTAAGAACATCACAGAATTTATCAACTAAGTGTGAGAGTTAATGAAATCATCATTAAGTTCCCACTTAAGAAGACTGACATAAAAAAATTCCCTTTGAAAGATGTCCGAATGATGCATTTGTTTGTTAAATTCATCTAAAAAATCATAAAATATATGAACTAATCATGAATGTTGCTGAATTTATTATGAAGACTAAAATAAAAAGTATGAAGTCAAAAAAAAAGAATTTTTTCATTGTCAAATGCTCCAATAATGCATTTGTTTATAAATTTGTTTTAAATCATAAAATAGATGAAAAAATTATAAATTTTGCTTAAATTATCATGAAGTTTATAATTAAAAAAGTGGACATCGAAAAAAAGAATTTTTATGTCGACAAATAACTGGTTAATGCATTTTTTCATTAAATTTGTTTAAAAAATCATTGAAGGACTCTGCACTAAATAAATTATAATAAAGGTCCCAGTGAAATTTTCAAAGTTTGTGATAATTTTAAGTTTATGCTCTCCTGATCAAATACTCTTCATGGCAAAAACTCAAATTATAAACAGTTTTTGCGCTACGACGGTTTAAAAGTGAGATTATGGTACATACTTTTACCTCTGAAGTGGAATATATCACAGACATTTTTTTCACCCTTTGCATATAATCATGTTGAAAGTAATAAGCGCTAAGCGTTTGGGATATGCGCTAAGCGTTTAGGCAACGTTCAAAGCGTTCATATAATTGCATGTTATATGTCTTCAAACGTGAAATTCGATTTCTATTAGCAAGAGGAGTTTGGTTATCTGAATCGGTGATAAAAATAGCTAATTCACAAAAGCATGACAAACGCCCCTTTCTCAGGAAACAATGCATCCTAAATTCTTCGCAAAGCGCTTAAGTTAAATGGCCAGACGAAAGAATCAATACCCAGTGTTGCAATTTGGCAACGTTACTACTTTAACCTAAACGCTAAGCTATTAAGGAAGCATACAGATAACAAAGTCAACTCCCAGCGTTGCTGCTTGGCTCGGATCTACCTGATGTTACACACATTCATATTGATACGTATAGTCTCGGAGGTGCCACATGATGACTGTTGATATCATAGTCGTCCTTATTCATTTATTTCACCAAATATTAGACTGCTTGCCTTAAACCGACTAATTCGAACCAAACAGATACGCTGGAAGTTGATTTTGTTGTCTGGATGCTTTGTTAAACGCTTAGCGTTGAGGTTAAAGTGGGACCGTTAGAGCGAGATAAGCATTCCTTATAAGGTTTTTTAGACTGCTTGGTTGGAATTGGCAAATCAAAGCCAAATAGAAACGCTGGTAGTTTATTTAGTTGTCTGAGGGCTTTTATAAAACGTTTGGCGTTGACGGTAATGTGGAAGCGTTGGCACAAAAGGAGAATTTCGTAAAAGGTGCTTTAGAGTGCTTGACATAAACTGGTTCATCATTGCCAAATTGCAAAGTTGGGTATTGATTCTTTTGTCTGGCTATCCAACTTAAGCGCTTTGCGAAGAATTCAGGATGCAATCTTTCAAACAAAAGTAGCGTTTGCCATGCGTTTGTGAATGATCTATTTTTATCATTGATACAGACAACCAAACGCCTCTTGTTAATAGAAATCGAATTTCGCGTTTGCAGCTCGATAACATGTAATTATATGAATGCTTTGCGCTTTGAATAACCGCTTAGCGCATCGCCTACACGCTTAGAACTTCTCACATCCAACGCGATTACATTGCATTGTTCTCCGGTGCAATGTTTTGATGCATAAACTTGCACGAGGGCAATTCAAAGGGTGGAAAAAAATTCTGTGATATATTCCACTTCAAAGGTAAAAATATGTACCAAAATCAGATATTTAAATTATCGTTACGCAAAAACTGTTCATAATTTGAGTGTTTGCGATAGGGCTTTTTTATCTGGAGAGCATAAACTAATAAATATCAAAAATTTTGAAAATTATAAATGTTCCTTAAATTGTTATGAAGTTCCCAATTTTAAGGACTGGCATTGAAAAAAAATTATGAATTTTGCTAAAATTATCATAAAGTTCCTTATTAAAAAAATTTTCATAAAAAAAAACTAATTTTTTTTGTCGAAAAATTCCTGATTAATACCTTTGTTTATTAAATTTGTTTGTAATTTGAACAATAATAATGTCAAGAAGAAATTTCTTAATCATTATGTTGTTTTCATCAAAATTTCTTGCAATGTAACTTAAAAAACGTAAACATATGGAAAATCGTAGAAAACAATCTTTGAAGAAATAATTTGGCTATAAATTTGTTTGTTCAGTTAGTGCGATCTTCCAAAGCGTTTAAGCGTGCGTTTATGTGTAAGTAACCGTGTGTGTGAATTATGTATTTAATAATGATTAAAAGTGAAGATTATATAATAATTTCAAAAATAACCTTCTTTCAAATTATTTTGGTTAAAAATTGAATTGAATCAATTAATTAATTTAATTCCATTGTTTAAATTTTTTAATTGTTTACATTATTTTCTAAAATAAATTTTATTCGAAGCTTGGGCCGACATCATCTTAATAGATGTCCCATATATGGGATCAAATGTTGCGTTGACATGGAGAAGCCAAAGGCGATTGACCGTTATCATTTAGCTGGTTATGTCGCCCGCAAGCGATAATATTATTTTCCTTTTCTTCGAAACCTCCCGCGACTATAAATGTACATTTCTAGATTCTATCGTCATGTAAAGTTTGGATGAATATTAAACATTAAGTAAGGTTCGCGACACTGCTCTGTGGCCGTATACATGAAATCTTGCCAGTAGCGGTGGATCTGACCACTCTCGGCCGACTGCTACTGACAGTCCACGCGCGCCTAGTGAGACCGAGAGAGTACGTTCAGACGACCGATCCTTCTCCCGCTTCCGCGCTGGTACTACCTCAGTAGCACCAAACACTGTGTCAAGATACTTTTTCTCCGAGTTGGTTAACGCAGCCGCCTGCCAGCAGAGTAGTATCCAGACGATTTTCCAAGAGAACCAGAAATAACGTTTGCCTTATTTCCCTGTCCTCAGTCTAATCGTAGCCTATATCCATATACCTATACATATAGATCAAAGTTGTTTAAAAAAAAAGGAGGAAGAACGAAGCATCTTAATTCTCCACCCCCATTTTCTTTCGGTCCAAGGTAATTCAAAGAAATTTAATTGAGTACTCTTTTTCTTCCATCATTAAAATATTTTGGCGCCCAACGTGGGGCAAATTTCCATAAAAGAAATTGTTTTTTGTTAAAAACGCTTACTCACAATCCAGTAGCTGGCAAACCACTAACCGTGATGACTTCAAGAACTCCCGAATCCAAGGTTCTACGTAATCGAGTAATACCTGCAACTTCCACTTCCGGGAGTGCTGCACAAAACCCGGTGGCGCCCAACGTACCTGTCCGCACAACGGCACATACACCTCAAGGTAACTCGCCCAACATGGCAACTCAACGTCAAACTTCACCACAATACGAGGAGGTGCTCGTTGTTCATGATCAACAATCAGCCAAAGTACAAGCAGTACAACCTGGAGACCAACTTGGAGATCAACAGGCACACCCGCTTGGAGATCCAGTTGAGAATCAACGCGTGGACATTCAAGTTGGGAACCCAATGCAGAATCCACTTGAGATACCGAATTCTCCGTGGATGCAGATGGCTAATTATAATCCAATGACTGTTGCAGTTCCAGAGTTTAGCGGAGGGGATTTTGAGGATCCGCTTCTGTTGCTAGAAGAAATGGAACTTTATCTGAATACGATTAACTCAACAGTTAATCTACGAACACGCATTGGGAGTCACTCACTCCAGAGTGATGCAGCACGTTGGTGGGAACCCTATAAAGGATTAGTTTTTGACTGGGATTGATTCCGCGAGCTGTTGATTCAAAGATTTGACAATCCAAGCATTCACGATAGATTACAGTCACTTCTGTACTCACAGAAGCAGGGAGAAAAAGAGCCAGTCAGTGTCTTTTTACAAAAAAAGATGTTGCTCAATCAACACTTCAGAAGAAACGAACTGGATGAGTCCCTAGTTGCTTCTTTTTTGGAATTACTTCGACCTGGGATACGCCAAGGTATCCGCGTTGCTAACCCAAGGACCTACACTGATTTAGTTACCTAGTCCGTCTACGCCGAAGCAGATGAAGCTGACCCTCCAAAGCTGTTGCCTATCGAAAAACGGAGTCCCGCAATGCGGAACAGCGAACCCAAGCTCGTCCACAGGAAATCAGGGATGGACTTCCCAGATGCTGTCATTGTCCAGGATACCACTTCAACCGCGCAAGTCCGGTTTTGCGCAAAAGGATAACTGAAAAGAGGGGAAATATGAATCTGAAAAACTGGCGAGAGGCGACGAGACCGGTCGCCACAAAGAAAGACGGGTAATCAGCTTAAACATAGCAACTCGATATCGGCATTTACTCCCCAAGATTCTTACAGAGGTCAAGGGTCAAGAAGTTTATGCGCTATTTGATACTGCGGCCAGCGACAATTTTCTCCATTCTCGATATCTAACCGAACAGCAGCTTGGTAACGTTACTCCCTGTCCAGAGCCAGCTGATTTAGCCGTGGATAGAGTAAACATGACATTGTTTGGAGAAATAGACCTCGAAATCAAAATATCGGGTCGCGTGATGTCTACCACGTTTTTGGTCAGTCACGAATTACGGGACCCGATGATACTGAGTATTTCTTGGATTTGTGAGCAAGAAACTATTTATAATTACCCGGTCAACTGTCTCCATGTAGGGCACATGGAACGTTTCATAATTTATCTCATTAATGGGCCATCCCCTAGTTCCCCACTGCGTTTAGGCACGAGCCAAATACAAACAGATCTACCACCAGAGTACCTAGACGAATTCTCCGATACAACGCAACGACACGTAAGGGCCTTTCACAATGAAGGTTCACTAACCCAGACTCCATCGGCTGTGCATAAAATCACGCTCACCAACGATACTCCATTCCGTCTGCGGCCCTATTCTACTTCTGAATTAAAAAAAAAGGATTATACAGGAACAAGTACGAGATATGTTGCAACAGGAAATCATTGAACCATGCCAATCTCCATACTGTTCACCAGTGGTATTAGCTAAAAAGAAAAACGGCGAAATGCGCTTTTGTGTGGACTATCAACGTTTAAATTCGATTACAGAGGACACCGCTCAAGCCATGCCCCTGATTCAAGATACATTAAAGGAGTTAGGAAAGGCGAAAGTTTTTACGACGTTTGATTTAAAAAGTGGCTAATGGCAGGTGCCAATGGATCCAAACTCACGTCAATATACTGCCTTTGCCACTCCAAGTGGAGGCATGTATCGTTTTCGGGTTATGCCGTTCGGTTTAAAGAACGCTTCAAACACCTTTCAAGGTCTCATGTCCCAAACCGTGTAACAGAATTCATCAACGAATTTTTTTATCGTTTATTTAGATGATATTATCATCTACTCCAAAGATTGGAAGAAGCACATCCGCCATGTCAGCCTCGTACTTGTGAGATTGACGATACATAACCTTACTTGCTCCATGTTAAAATGTTCCTTCGCCCAGAAAGAAGTTCAGTATCCAGGACATCTGGTTACACCAGACTGTAACCGCACTCAGAACAACCACATTCAAGCGATACTGAATTCCGAACCTCCCAAGAGCCGTCGGGAAGTTCAGAAGTCCCTGGGAATATGTAGTTGGGTTCGAGAATATGTCCCTAACTACTCGAAAATTAGTGCACCTATTACCGACCTTTTAAAAATGAATTCCGCACGTTGCAAGTGGACGGCTGAGGCAGACGCCGCTTTCCAGGAATTAAAAACTAGCTTTAGTAAACCCCTTCAATTAGGAAGACCCCATCCGGATACGCCATTTGTTCTGCAGACTCATACGAGCCAATTTGGTATAAGGGTTGTGATTTTCCAACGCTGCCCAAACGGAGAAAGAAACATCATTAGCTACGCCAGTTCCAAATTTATCCCTACGGAAGCCCGGTTTGAGAATAATGAGAAGGAATGTCTCGCAGTTATTTGGGCGGTAAAACGGTACAAACATTATTTATGCAATCGCCGATTCAGTATAATGACCAACTCTAGGGCAATGAATTGATTACATCAATTCAAGGATGCAAATTCCAAGCTCTGACGTTGGGCTTGTCTTCTCGGTGAATTGAACTTCGACCTCAAACATTACAAGACGAATCAAGGTGCCCTGGCCAACGCACTTTCCCGTGAGCCGTTTGAAACTGACCGGACAGATGTACCACAGAACGGAGAACGATTACTTCCTATGGCAAAGGATTCAAAACTTGGTGGCAGTGGAATCTACTTGGCCACTATCACTAATTAAAACTTTTACCTGGATGTCTCACAGCACCAGCAAGTATATCCAACAATTACGAAACTGGTCAACCGATGGCAGACCCTTAACAATAAAGATGTTCTAACCCATGAAGAAAGTAATTTACTTGAGCAACATAAAGTCGATGCATCGGTTTTTTGGAAGGCCTACAAGAATCGATGGCTAATGGTAGTGCCGGGGACCTCCTACGAGAGGGTGCTTTTTGAGTTCCACGATTCACGCCTTTCAGGACACCCTGGAGGGGACGAAACTCTGCGGGCGATCCAGGAACGTTTTACGTGGGAAAACATCAGAAATGACGTTCGTGAATACGTTCGTACCTGCCTGCTCTGCTCCTGTTGTAAGTCAACGACAGCATCTAGGAAAGGGCAGCAGATACCACGTCAACCCCAGCGACCCTGAGAAACTGTAGCAGTTGACCTGATGGGTCCATATCCAAGATCGCCACGAGGCAGGCGGTTTCTGTTAGTGATCACCGATCTATTCTCATGCTGGGTCGAAGCATTGCCACTTGGAACCTCTTCAGAGAAAAAGATTGTACAAAGCATTGAGGACGAAGTTTTTGCCCGCTACGGTTATCCTCGGGCAGTTCTGACTGATAACGGATCACAGTTCACGTGTAAACAATGGTACGAAGCCTGCGCTTGGTGGGGCTCTGACAGCTTCCTCGGGCAAATACTACTGAAAGAAGAAATCAAGAAATAAAAAAAAGGAATGCGACTCTGATTAGAAGTTCAGTCACACAAAAACAGGGATCAAGACGTCACCGGTATTCTTCTTAACATCCGAAATAGACAAAACGCAGCCACCGGAAAAGACCCATTCAGGTGGTTTTTGGTACGAGTCTAAGAAGATCTGGAGAGTGGGCTTTCCCTTCCAGAGCCATGATACTTAGTGGACCTGAGCCCCGGGATGTCCAGGGTGAAGCTCGTCAACAACAGGCACAATATATTCAACAAAAATATCGCCCTCACGAAGCTCGTCCACCAAAATATCAGGTGGGTGACCTAGTATTAGTGCGAAGCCATCCACTTTCCGATGCTGCACGAGGTTTCTGCGCGGGATTGGCCAAACGAAGCATAGGACCGCACCCCGTCATCACTCACCTAGAAGGTGAAGTCTACCAAATCCAGAAGGACAATCGAGTGGTGAAAACTTATGGGTCGCAGATGCGCCCACATCATCCTCGCAAGCCCTTGAATAGCGCAGAAAAATCATTTCCAGTGTTTCCACTAGGCAATAGACGCGTAGCTATCCAGGACTCACCTCTATATCTCGTGCACCGGAACATTGTTACGTGAGGCCCTGGGGGAGCTTACTGAACACTGGCGAACACAAAGCTGGCCGGAGACTGGAGGTTGAGCGTGACTGAGACTATTGACCGAGGTTGCGGCCGGAGTCGGATGGTCGCACGAACCTCCTATAACCCTGCGAGCTAGTGGTGGGTGGGTCCAGTAATCAGAGGCCCCATGGTTCTTTCTCCATATTATACTCCGGATCTCTCTCTTGATTGTTGATAGATGCCAAGAAGACATCCTAACGCTCGACAGCGAGCCAGACAGAAGCAGCAACTGAGCTCAATTGTCAATAATTGTACTTTGCCACTCCGATACGAGGGCATCGTTAACAGATAACGTGATGCTGTTATTTTCAATGCAAAACAAACCATTCTGCTATTCCACCGGTGCTCTCATTTTAGTACCACTCAATATTTTTTTTCTCATTATTTTTGTAACTAGCCCTAAAATAATACTTTTTTTACATATTTAAATTCAGAAATGATCTTCAATTAAGCAAAAATTTATATGGGAATTCAAGTAAAGTTGATCAGAATTTAAGGAAGCGTATGATTAAATTCTTATGAGAAACGATTAAAAACTTATGACACTTTCAATATGTGGGGGAGACCACTTTACAGTAGGTAATCATTCTACAGTTGATAATTATTATTGTGAAATATTAGTGTATGCAAAAGAATTAATTTTATCCCATTAATAGTTAAGAGACGATACGTTTTAATCTATTGAAATTATTATTTATTATGTTATCTACATTTGTGTTTATAATTAATAATTATCTACTATAGAGGACAAGTATAGGCCGTAGGGTGGTCTTTTCTACTAGAAAATTGTCTAGAAAAGGGCGTTTGAGACGACGCACAGTGATAAATATGGGAAAAAATTCGAGCCACGTCACGATTTTAATCAAATAATAAAATTTTGTTTTTTATTTTTCTCTAAAAATGTTTTATTTAATATTTCCAGTTATATTAGACACTTCATTTAATAAAAATTAATTTGAAGATTCAACATTATTGTCATTAATTATTTTTATATCAATAAATACATCTTTGGAATCCTCATCACAGAAAAATATTTTCTCTTAAATGAAAATTCTGACAAATTGTATGAGAATAATTTTCCTCATTGAAAATTACTAAATATGGTGGATTAATAAGTCATTACAAACATTTTTATAAATCATTAATTAGAGTGTGTTGAACCAACGCTAGCTATAGCACCACTCATGGCGACACGTAGGCCCAATCTTAGAACGAACGCGCGTGACACAGATTCGTATACAACAGGTCCAGCTGTCGGAGGCCCAGTAGTCACAGCTGTATCCGATACTATTCCGGCTAAAGACATGATCCGCAAAATCAAAAGCCTTAGCGGATACGATGATATGGGCATAGATGATTTCATTAGGACCGTCAAGCGAGCGAACCGCAGGTGCAGGGAACCCGATCTGTTATTAGATTTCATATTAGCAGAAAATATAACTGGAAATGCAGAACGCGCTATTAGATATACACAAATCAACTTATACAGTGCTTTGTGACACGTGCTACATCAAAATGTATCACAAGCAGGTTCGGTCTCAACGTTGCGTTTCAAATTAGAAAGCTGCAAACAGGGTCCCACGGAAACTATAAAAAATTTTAATTTAATATTTCGTAAAATGTCAATGAACTTATTAAATATTCTGTACAGAGCGAGCATACTAGTCCGATGGAAGGGAAAGTAGCAATTAGTACCAAAGAAAATGAGTGCACTACGAGGTATTTGCTGAACATAAGATGCAAAATAGGGTTACAGGTTAAAGCTCGAAAGCCATTCCACGTCCACGAAGCGCAAAATTATGCTGTTGAGATGAAAATGTGTTTGAAGGAAACGCAAACGGCGCGGATGACATCCACCAACTTCCGACCCTACATGAGGACAGAATCAAATCTACCATCATGGCAATTTGTACCAAAGCCGGCTAATTCTATATCATTTAAACCACCCCAGTTCAACAGGCCGTTCAAGATTTTTGAGAAGAGGAGCAACTCTATTTAGACCGATTATTTATTGACTCTCAGCAGCGATTAAACTGATGAAAGAAAACATTCTGACGTAGAACAGCAAGACTTTTCTACTTAAAATAATTTTATAATGGTAAAATCATCAAGGTATTTCATATAATATACAAATTGAAATTGACCTTCAAGTTCATAATTTAGTATGACTTTCTTACTCCATTTCCTATCAGGATTTTATATTAGATTCTTGTTATTTTAAACATAGACTAGATTTTAATCGAGCTGCTAAAATTTGTTTTTTCGTTAATATTGGATTACTTCAATTTATGTGTCTTTTGAAAATGTATTTTAAATGTTTACGTTATGAAAATTATCTTTGGATCCGTTGTATTTTAAAATCTTGAAACAGGTATTAAACTCTTCAAATTTATCTCAACAATGTTTTAACGAAACATGAAAATCTTTAGAACCTGAATGCCATAGACATTTTGTGAAAGAGCACATAGCTGACCTATTAGAACGGAGAGTACTACGGCACTCCAACTTTTCTTTCAACTGTCACATATGGGTCGCACACAAAAAGGATGCCAAAATAAGAATAGTGGTAGATTAACGAAAAATTAACGAGGACTCTGATCGAGATGCCTGCCCACTTCCGGTGATAAATGACATTCTGGAACACTTTGGCAAAGCAAGGTTCTTTTCAGTCTTCGACCTGAGCTTAGGCATACATCAAATACCAATGAATCCTACCTCCATCAAGTATACGGCTTTCTCTTCCAAGGAGGGCCACTTTGAATACAACCGAATGCCTTTCGGCCTAAAGAACGCACCAGCCTCATTCCAGCGAACAATGTACCATGCTCTGAGAGGACTAGTAGGAAAACGTTGTTTTGTTTATTTGGACGATATAGTAGTTTTTGCATCAACTATACGAGAGCATAAAGAGAATTTAAGGGTACTACTTGATCAATTGCGTGAATCAGGTTCGAAACTTCAGCCTTATAAAGGTGAGTATTTAAGGCCTGAGTTAGAATATCTGGGACACGTCATCACAGTAGATGGTGTTGAACCCAATTAAGCGAATATCTCAGCCATCAAAGATTTCAAAAAAACCTAAGTTGCTTCGAGAATGAAAAGATTTCAAATCTTAAGTCCATCAAAATTGAGTTCTTATAAAATTCGAGCCTTAGACAGTAAAAAACTACGCAATTTTATTAACAATCTCATGAATTTTATGAAATTAATTTTTAAATATAGATAGTTTTAATATATTCTATTTAAATTTTTTCTACTTACAAACTTTTAGGCTTCTTAAATTTGTACATTTTTTCAACTTTTCATTCCTTTCGAATTTCCTAAAACTAGAAATATGTAAATTTAAAATCTTTTACCTACAAAATTAAATTCTAAGTCAGTTTGTAAATGTTAAAGGTCAGAAGTTTTGAAATTCAAAAAAGTAGACATTTAAAATAAAAACCCTTAGAATTTACCGTCTCTACAATGAAATTTAGTTTTAGCAACTTGCAGCATTAAACACACAAAAATTTCGGATTAAAAATTTGAACATTTAACGTCTATAAAGTTAAATTTTAATTTGGAAATCTTCAAGCTTGAATGATAAACCTTATCAAGCACCGCAATCAAAAATAAAAAATGTTTTTAAGGTTATGAAAAAAAATAGTTCAGTTGACAGGAAATTGCAATTTATTTAGAATATAATTTTTTTCCATCCTCTTAAAAATTACATCCAATTTTTTGGTATGTAGCAATATCCATCACTTCGTTTGTTTCTGCTGATGGTGATTACACCAGAAGAATGATCCTTATAGTTTAAAATACAATACTTATAACAATTTGCGTCAAAAGGTTTGTATGCGTGAAAATGATCGATTAAGAAGAAGTCTAACCGTTTTTGGCAAATAATTTTAAATTCACCATTTACGACGATATTTGTGTCAATAAAAAAAATTCTAGACCATCCTGGAAAAAATTTCAAGCAATACTGTTGCATTTGATTTTATATCCTGAAAGTTTCATCTAGCTAGTGACAGAGACATTGCCTTTTACGAATGGAAGAATTAAGTTCAGAAAGTGTTTGATGTTTGTGAAGTCGTAGATATTTACTGTTTTTGTTGAGCCAGTAGTGAAAAAAGCGTAGTTACAGTGTGTTCTTAAAAATCGATGGTTTAACATCAATTGATGATACCCGCAAAGCAATGGAAGTTTAGAAAGAGCACACTCGGTATTAAAAGACCTCTTAAGGACTTGTATGAAGGACACTCAAGCCGAATAGGACGTATTACTCAAAATGATCACGCTAGTTCATAATATTACCAGACACGATAGTTTCGGAATCATGCAAACCTACCCTCAACTCTAACGACTACTCTCCATCTCAAATATCAAGACTTGCTCGACCTGTCGTTACAAAGGCATGAAAGATACTTGAGGAAATCAAAGGCAAGGTTACAATTGCCAAAGAAAAGGCATAATCGCTACCAAGACTACAGGATAGTGTTGCCTCAACTAATCTACGAAGTAGGGCAAAAGGTTAAATTTATTAACCAAAGTTCTTCAAATAAACTGTCGCCTAGTTGGAAGGGCCCTGTGATAATCCTGAAAAATTTAGATAATAACAACCATATAATAGCCTACGATAACAAACAGATAAGGATACATACTAACCAGCTGATGCCATATTATTAGATGCTGTTAACACTTACTTAACGTCATCAAGATCTCGGTTCTAGAATCCTAGGGAATAACTATACACAAATTTCTCAATATCCTTTTTCTCCTTTATACCTGATCACGAATTCCTTTTTCTAACCAAATTATTTGTTAGTTATCACGCTTTAGGGACCAAATCCAGTCTGTCAAAGGGGGAAATGGGGGTGACAACACCATAACTCCCTACTCTAGTTTAGTGTAGCAAGAGCCAAATGTTACCGCGCTCAGACCCAGTTTTCAGTTCTATCCCGTCCTTTGCGACTCACTGTACATTTGATCAAATAAAGAATAGTCGGGCTGACAGAGCGTCTTTAACCAAAAAAAACGTTAAGTTTGTTTCTGGCTTTTCACACAAGATCCTATGATTACTTTCCGAGCTATGGGATCCAGAAGTATCTCTGCCTCTAAAACAAGGTATAGCAAACTCTAAAAGTCTTAGAAAATTCTAGAAAACTCGTTTAAATGCTGTGAATCTTGCATACATATATTATATAACTAGTCCTGTAAAATTTCAGTTACTTTTCATTATATATGTGGGATCCTAGATTTCTCACGTAGGAATATGTAGGGTTGCAGTAGTTAAGGAGCAACCATGGGGTGGGTCTACGAGATGCGACATCTGAAGAGGGAAGGGGAGTCTTGGACTGAACGGCTTGCTGTGAGGTCGTTTTCGAGGATGCAATGTCGGGTCATCAAATCGTGTATACATATAAATCTTATTTTATCTTTGAATAAACGTAAAGTTATAGTTAAAGTCTGTGCGTTTTCAATTCCTATCACATACCCACAACTTTTTGGGAGCTCATCCGGGATGTGGAAAGAAAAGAAATCGTGCGAAATATGTTTGTGACGGAAGACGCTTAGGGCGGTGACGCGATCGTACGGAGTGACGCCATCGCGTGAAGTAACGCTATCGTGTGAAGTGATGAAAAAGACTTTGAAGTGACGTTGAAAACTGTGAAGTGACGTTTTTTAAAAAAAAAAAAAAAAAAACTGTGATGATGTGTTTGGTGAATTTGGACTTGGACTTCTAATGGATAAAACACAAAAGAGGAAATCAACGAGAAATGCAGCAGATAAACGCGCAACTGGATAAAACGGCGCAGCTCATGAGAAAAAGAGTATAAGGTGAAGGACGAAAGACGAAAGAGGTAAGACGCAATAGCAGAACTATTAACACATTGAAATGATAATGTTTTAAAGACGTATAACGAATTTTCAAAGACGAAAAGTCGAAAGACGAGCGTTTAAAGACGAAAAGAACGTGCGTTTGAACAATTTGAAGTGCGTGTTGATAGAAAAACAGATCTAATTCATTGTGAATGAGACGAGCAACATAAGTCGAACCTCTTATAGACGTGTGACGAAAAGACGGTAGAAAAAAAATAAAAAATACGACGCTAAAAAGTGAAAGTGCGAGGAAATACCGCGAAAATAGAAAAGGACAGAAAACGACGCGAGGCCGAATGGAAAATATAGATAGAGTAGTTTTTACTGAGTGTACGATACGTGGTGGGGTAAGCCTACGAGAGGCGTACGTGAAAAACCTAGGACCTATCAGAAAAGACGGGAAGAGGGGATTCTAGGGGTCTTGTGCGCGTGGGAGGCGAGCGCTGGGCATCGTGACTTGGGACTGAGAGAGTGGGGCGTGTGAAGTAGCAACCAAGCGCGATAAACCCGTAAACACGTGACAATGAGTGACAGCGAAGAGTCTGAGCGCAAACTCTGAGCAGGCAAACCAGAGAAACCTGGAACAGCTGAGGGCTGAACTACAACAGGCTCAAGCTGAGCGCGATGCTATTAAAGCAGAACGGGATGCATTAGCAGAATTAAGACGGCAACGAGGACGTATTCAATTTCGTGTTATCGAGGGGACTATCCCTAAGTTTACGGGAGAAGACAAAACATTTCCAGTGAATAAGTGGTTAGATATTTTAGACGAAAATGTGATTTTGTACGACTGGTGGCAACTGCAAACTCTCGTGGTTGCAAAAAGAACACTAGACGGAACCGCGAAGTTATGGTTGGATACTCAGCCTATAATAAAGACATGGGACAGAATGAAGACCGCGTTAAAGGAAGAGTTTGAGTTGAGAACTGATTGTCGCGAGATTCATCGACTTCTATCGACGCGAAGGAAGAAAAAAGACGAAACCTTCCAAGAATATATTATCCAGATGAGAAAAATGGCTAGCCGAATCGACTTGGAAGCCAAGGAAACGATCGGGTACATAATCGACGGTATTCCGGATTTCGAATCGAACAAAATAATTCTATACGGAACGAAAAGTTTT
>NC_046663.1:126853639-126865857 GCF_010883055.1 Belonocnema kinseyi
AAGCTGGTAACAGACTATCAGCCTACCGGTAATGAGGAAGTCCCGGTAGAGATGGAAATTGTATTGACGGACGATAAGCCGATAAGTCGCGGACCAAGACGCCTGGCACCGCTGGAGATGACTGAAGTGGATCAACAGGTACAGGAATAGGAAGAAAAGGGGTATCTCAGAGCGAGCTGTTCGGAATATGCCAGCCAAGTAATCGTAGCCAGGAAGAAGGATGGGGAACCTCGAGTTTGTATAAACTACAAGCCTCTGAACAAAGTAACGATGAGGCAACATTTTCCATTACCTTTGATTAAAGATCTCTTAGATAAGATGGCTGATGCCAGAGTATTTACGACCTTAGATTTGAAGGACGGTTTTCTTCATGTAAAGGTCGCCGAGAATAGTATTATATACACTTCCTTTGTCACGCCGACGGGACAATTCGAGTTTCTAAATGTACCTTTTGTCCTGTGCAATGCGCCAGCGGTATTTCAGCGATACATGACATACATTTTTAGATACCTAATTAAAAAAGGGATCGTTTTGATGTATATGGACGATATAATTATTTTGTCCAAGGATGTTCCAGAGGCCGTAGATGGATTAAGACGAGTATTAGGGACAGCAGCACGATTCGGACTCAGAATAAACTGGAAGAAGTGTCAGCTTTTGCAGAGAAAAATTGAATTTTTAGGATACGTGATTGAGAATGGGACGATCAGACCATCACCGAGAAAAGTTGAAGAGTTGCTGAATTTTCCAGAACCGGAGACTGAGCGAGCTTTGCAATCCTTTTTAGGGTTGGCTGGCTATTTAAGGAAATTCATCCCAAAGTACGCACAGATCGCCAAGCCGTTAAGCGATTTGCTCAAGAACGGACGAAAAATCAGTATGGGAGAAGATGAACGGATGGCATTTCTGACGCTGAAGAAGCACATGTCGGTAGAACCACTTCTGAGAATCTACAATCCCAGGCTAGAGACGGAAGTTCACACGGATGCTTCCAAGGACGGTTATGGAGCAATATTGCTCCAGGTAGCCTTAGACGACGGACAGTTACATCCCGTACACTACATGAGTCGCAAAACGTCAGATGCAGAAAAGAAGCTACACAGCTATGAGCTGCAGATGTTGGCTGTAGTCATGGAGTTAAGGAAGTTCAGGGTATATTTGTTAGGAATATGTTTTTAAATTGTTACAGACTGTGCATCCTTCGAGATGACGTTAAAGAAGGACAGTCTCTCACACAAAGTTTCGAGACGCACGTTGATGCGCTGAGTAGATATCCAGCATGCTTACTACTCGTACGAGACAGTCTGCTGGACAGATTGCAGAGAGCTCAAGATCACGACCAGGGAGTCAAAGCAATAAAAACGCTGCTGGCACACGAGGACTTCGAGGGCTATCTTCTGGAGAACGATCTGCTGTACAAGGGAGAGGGCGAAATTAAGAGGTTGGTTGTTCCTAAGAGTATGCAGCAGGAGATAATACAGAGAGTTCACGACGTTGGACATTTTGGAGTGAAGAAAACCATGAAAATGATACTGAGACAGTATTGGATAGACAAATTGCCGAAGAAGGTAGAAGCATATATTCAGAATTGTGTCGAGTGTATTCTTAGTTCCAGGAAGCAGGGAAAAGGTGAGGGATTCCTGAATCCGATTCCAAAAGGGGAGATACCGATGGACACTCTTCATATGGTTCATGTGGGTCCATTACCGTCAACGAGGAAGAGCTACCAATACTTGCTAGTGATTGTAGATGGATTTACTAAGTTCGTATGGTTGTACGCGACGAAGACCCTGGGGAGTGGAGAAGTTGTAGCAAAGTTGCAAAATCTTCAACAAACTTTCGGCAATCCCAGAAGGATTATAACGGACAAACACAAAGCTTTCATGGAAGACAATTTCGAAGAACATTGTCGAGAAGGAAGCATCCAACATCTTGCCATAACAACAGGAGTACCAAGAGGAAACGGACAGGTCGAGAGGATGAACAGCATCATCAAAGCTGTGTTCGCCAAGTTGTCAACGGAGGAACCGCTTAAATGGTATAAGCACATCGAGCGAGTACAAAGAGCGATGAACAGCACGTATCAAAGATCAATTGGTACAAGCCCTTTTGAACTACTTTTGGGCACAAAGGTGAGAATTTCAGAGGACGTTCAGCTTCAGGAGATCATCGAGGACGAGGCGAGGGTCGCATTCCACGAGACAAGATATTCACTACGAAGGCAAGCCAAGGAACGGATTACCAAGGCCCAAGAAGAAAATCGGAAAAGCTACAACAAGAAAAGGAAAGAAGCAACGAAATATCAGATGGAGGACATCGTAGCCATAAAGAGAACGCAGTTTGGACCAGGACTGAAACTAAAGATTCAGTATTTAGGGCCTTATCGAATCACAAAGATACATGAACATGATCGGTACGACATCGAGAAAATCAGCGGAGATGAAGGAGCAGAGGTAACTTCAAGTTCGGCCGACTACATGAAACCATGGAAAGGTTTTTACCGTGATCTAGAAGACGATCTAGAGAATGAACTGGATTATGAGCTTGAAGCATCGTCTGAGGCAGACGATGTGCAGGATGGCCGAGTTGTGGGATCCTAGATTTCTCACGTAGGACTATGTAGGATTGCAGTAGTTAAGGAGCAACCATGGGGTGGGTCTACGAGATGCGACATCTGGAGAGGGAAGGGGAGTCTTGGACTGACCGACTTGCCGTGAGGTCGTTTTCGAGGATGCAATGTCGGGTCATCAAATCGTGTATACATATAAATCTTATTTTATCTTTGAATAAACGTAAAGTTATAGTTAAAGTCTGTGCGTTTTCAATTCCTATCACATACCCACATATAGTATTTACTTTTCTTTCACTATTTAATCAAAATCAGTGGAAATATATAAAAATGTATTTTAAATTTGGTCAGACTATGAGGAGGTATTTTATTCATGTACGTAATTTTTGGATATTCGCAAATGAAACTAATAACTCGCAGTAGTTGTACAGAAAATTGATATGAACTTAAATTTAAGCGCCAAACTTAGAACCTTGGTTAATTATAAACGAAACTATTCAACACTAATTTTTTGTTTAAGTCAAGGAATTTTATTGGGCAGGGAAAAGTCAGAGATTATGAAAAGATCTGGTAAAAGTCAGGGCATTCCTATAACTTTAAATAACTGTCAAGACGAATAAAATTTAAAAATTTTCATTTTAATTTGAAATTGTTTTATTCCGTTCATTAAAGATTCGGTTAAAAACGTTCCAAGTTTAAATAAGATCAGGGAGAATAAAAACTTGATCAGGGAAAAATTTTGAAAATGCTAAATTTGTGTTAAAAAATCAACCTGTTTAGTTGAAAATCGAACTATTTTCTACTAAATCCTTTTCCTTTAAAATCCATATTTTGGTATTATAAAGTCTAGTGAAATATTTTTTCGTTAAAAAGTTAAATTTTTGTTATTAAAAATATGACTTTTTGATTTAAAAATTCATTTAAATTTTTTTTAATTTATCTGCTATATCATCAGAGATTGTACCTTACCGACAATAGATCAACCCTCCAAACCATGAAGAAATAATTTTAATTTAAAAATTCATTCGTCGTAATAGAAATGTCATCTTTCTTGGATACAAATTTAAACTGTTTGTTTAAAAATTAATCTTCTTTTCTTGGGGATTTACGAATTTTCTTTAAATTTTTTTCAAGATTCATATTTTTAGATGAAAATTCATCTCTTTGGCTGTAGTTTTAACTATTTTGATGAAAATCGAGTTTTTAATTGAAAATTCAACTACGAAACCAGATTAGGACTAATTTGTTGATCCTTTATTTTTTACATTCTCATCATTTATGTTTGAGAAAGTATTAGAATTTTCCGAAATTTGACATCACTGTTTTTCAACGGATCTCCACGTTTCAAAACCCCCTGAATCCGAATATCCGGTTTTAACGATGTCGTCAGTCTGTCTGCCCGTCCGTACATACGATAACTCTCGAAAAATGAATGGATCAAATCCGTCTTTGGCAATCTTTTTTTAGATTCTAAAAGAAAGGAGGATTTCGTTAATCAACCATTTTTGATAAAAATTGAAGAAGTGAGCGCATTTTGAAAATTTTTGAGACCACTTTTTTTCTGACTTTGAAAATTATATGTACGGATATTTATAGTATTAAAAAGGATAAACAATTTATCCTAATGACATTTTTTGATAAAAAAGAAAATCTTTAGAGTTATAGTATTTTCGAAAATTTTTTAATTAACCGAAAATCTAAATTTTAAGCCAAAAAACGCACAATATGAAAAAAAGTCAAGAGAAGAAAAACGTTGCCTTTTGAAAGCCCTATAAGATTAACATAACAAATTTTTGGATTTTCTTGAAAAATCGAAAATTCAAATTTTCAATGCACAAAAAATATTGAAAAATACAAAATTCTATTTTGTGTTCAAACTATGTAGGATACGAAAGAAGATGAATTAAACAAAATTGTTATCCCAAAAAGATCTACAATTTCGTAAACAATCGTTTCTTGATAGGACGCATACTATTTGTTTTATTCGTGAAAAATAACATTGAAAATAAAAATAAAATAAAAAAAATGTGTCGAAAAACGACGAAAGTTACGAGAAAAAAAAAGATTCCACAAAACCTGTTTAAAAATGTCGGTCGAGAATCGAATGCGCAGCGCGAGTGTCATGATGAGAATGTGTACCTTAAAGCCTACAGAGCTTTGAGAAACTTAATCTTTGACCTTGCTTAATTAAGTTGACAATTCAGAACATCAAGACGCATAAAAATATTGCTATCTACAAGTTTGAAATGTGTGTGCTAGTACAAAAATACGAGAAGATTTAAATGTAGTTATTCGCGATTAGAATATATATATATATATTAGTCTAACCATTTTTCAATGTCGAGTCAGTGTACAAACCAACGAGCACCGGGCAGGTCATGATAAACTCATGAACCTAAGTACAAAACATTTATCTGTTAACCAAGATGTCACGTAAGTGAAACTTTGTGAAAAATGAAACTCGTCGATCATATACCAATAAAATTTATTTTTATCTCTTATTCCCAAAATGAAGCTATTTTTCCTTACAGTTATTTCCCTCTTGAATCCGTGAATCCAAAGATATTAGTTGGATGAAATTTATAGACGCTTGATAATTAAAACACTAATTATTATAAACATTTTTTGGTCCTTCGAGTATGGCGTCGAAAGTCGTTACATCTGAATTTTAAGTCCGGTGTTCGCTTAACTGATTTGTATTTGGATTATTGGTGTGGAAAATTGTTCTCAAATTTTTTGGATTTTGGATATTGTGTTAAACACTATGAGAATTTCGAACAGTGCAGTGATCGAAAGATTCAGTGAAGAAGGATGTTCTGAGTGAGACATATTACCATCGTGTGTGTTCCGTGCGTGCATGACGTCACACGCACCCAAGGAAACCCACGACCTCGTTTATCGTGGATCATGATTGTTCACCGTGAATCATTGATCGCTTACTGCTCATCACATATGTCATAGCTACTCAAAGGAGCGTTATCTTCAGATGCTTCTCTTATTATGCCTTTATCGATGTTCTACTCCTGCCAGTTTCCAATACAAACAGCTGTTTAAATAGCTGTCTTTCTGCTTCTTTGTCTTCAAAGGCAGAATTAAGAGTCTTGCTTTGCATTGAAGAGTGTCTACAAGGCAAGTCTTACGGTGTTCAACTTCGCACTCTACGAAGTTTTCAGCTGTCACTTTCGCATTACGCTGGGACAGTCTTTATTATGATTGTATTACACACGTAAGTTTGCTTTACTTATTCTCTTATATTTATGTTATGACAGCATCAGTATTACTAAAATAAAAGTCGCACACTATACCTCATCTTTACGGCTGCTTGTACGCCAAAGGATTATTGTACAATTGAATGTTTAATGATTAGGCTGATTATTTTCTCATCAGTCAAATTTAAATTGTTTAAATAATTTCTAGATCATTATTGCTAGTAACTCTGCATCATTTTTCAAATCATTATGTCTACAATGGAAGCGTTAGGTATCGAGCTTATTTCATTGCATGAAGCTATTATGCGTACAGATATTAATATTAAGAAACTCGCATGCGACAAGAGAAATGAGACAACTATTAGAGGTCGTTTAGAACTGCTAAAAGAAAAATGGCATCGATGCTTAGAACTAGACTTAAAGGCTAGAGCGCTCTATACTTCGAAAAAAAAAGACCATAGGATATTTCTCTGAAAGTCAATTTCTGCAAATTGAAGAAGCTTATCTTGCAGCTCTCGATTACTTAAATTCAAAGTTGCATACTTTTGTCTCAAATGTTGCGGTAGAATCTAAACAACCGACGCAAGAAAACGTTAATCAGCAAAATTATACTATTCCCAAATTACCTAAAATTACGTTGCCTGAATTTTCAGGCAATTATATTGACTGGGAAAATTTTCGTGATCTGTTTGAGGCGTAAATTGTTAATAATATGTCTTTATCTAATGTGTCACGTTTACACTTTCTGAAATCTTTGTCAGTAGGTGATGCTAGTCATGTCATTAAACATGTGACAGTGGCCGATGCGAATTTCACTACTACTTGGGAGACAATTAAAATTCGCTACGATAATAAACGCGCTCTAATCAATGCTCATCTGCAAGCAATCGCGACTATACCGAATGTCTCTAACAATTCTGTGGTGGAATTAAGGGTGTTACGTGATTCTACAAATGAAGCGTTGACATGTTAAAAAAATTTACTTCGACCAACTCAGCATTGGGATGATGTTATGGTGTCTTGGACAGTGCGTAAATTAAATATGTCATCTTTGAAGGAATGGGAGATGCACTTGGGATCTGAAACTGACTATCCTACTTTCAAAAAATTAGGTGATTTTTTAGCAACACGCATTCGGACTTTAGAAGGGATTCAATTATCAAAAGGTAATCTACCAGAAAAGGATAAAAATAAAAAAGAACAATCAGTTAAAGGTCACAATGCCTCTACCAATTCAAAATGCTTATTGTGTAAAGAAAATCATCACTTATTTAAATGTAATTAATTTAGAGAATTATCTATTGATCAACGCAAGGAACTCGTGTTACGTCATCACTGTTGTTTCAATTGTCTGACACCAGGTCATAAACCTTACAACTGTTCTAGCAAGTATACTTGTGGTAAGTGCCATCGTAAACATAACACATTGCTACATATCGAATTTAAGTCTAATTCTAATTCTATTGCTACAACGCTGGCGTTGACTTCCGCCAACACTCTTGCAATCAGTTCTCCAGTGGCCGGAACTAGTAATACGGGCTTAGTAATAAAAGAAATATCGGATAGACCTCCGCTAACTATACAGGGAGCACATCATACGAATCTCAATGACACTACAGTTTATATTTGAATAATAAACGCGATCTTTCACGCTCTACTTTGCTCGCAACCGCCGTAGTAAACATACGAGCTGATAATGGCTGGGTTCATGCCTGTAGAGTTCTACTTGATCGGGGCTCGGAATGTTGTTTTTTATCTGAAAGATTAGTGAAAATTCTGAATCCGAAGTATCAAAGGGTTAATGCTTTAGTTTACGGTGTAGGATGTGAGATGATGGGTGCCGCGAAAAAGTTAGCTCAAGTAGTACTTTTACCAAAGAGCGGTGTGATCGAACCTGTATTTATGCAAGCTTTAGTGTTATTGCATTTAACGTCTTACACCCCACCTGTAAGACCGGGGGAGGAGTTGAAAAGGAATTTAAAGAACTTTCCTTAGCAGACCCTGATCCATTTGGCTCAGAAGCCATAGATATGATTCTAGGAGCAGATATATTTGGATCATGTCCCTTACCAGGGCTTAAACAGGGTACTCTAGGCTCTCTTAAAGCGCAGGATACTATTTTCGGATGGATCCTCTCTGGGCCGGTTCTTAAGTCCAACAGCAGCTGGTCTTTACCAGTAACAGCGCATCAAAATATAACCAAGGAAGTCCTTCACGATGATTTGCTTAGGTTCTGGGAAACGGAGGAACCAACCTCCAGATCTCTTTTGACTGCTGATGAGATGAGTTGTGTGTAGCATTTTGTTTCGACTCATCATCGCTTAGCATCAGGAAGGTATATGGTACGCTTGCCCTTTGAGAATGGACCTCCGATAGATATAGACAGTTCCTTAAATAGAGCAATAATAGTCTTGAAGAGAGTATATGCTCGCTTGCTGAAGGATTCAGCTTTATTTTCTCAATACACGGTGTTTTTAACCGAATATGAACAGTTAGGTCATATGGAACGCGTTCAGCAGTTTTCTGAAGTTGATTCTCCTCAAACAGTTTATTTGCCTCATCATCCTATCCTTAAGAATGATAGTTCGACTACTCGTTTAAGAGTAGTATTAAATGCCTCAAGTTTGACATCCAATAACACACCCTTGAATTCGCATTTTCACATCAGGCCTCAAATTCTTACGGATTTAGTCTCCATTATAATACGCTGGCGATCCCATCGCTTTGTGTTTATCGCCGACGTAGGAAAATGTTTCGACAGATTTTGGTTGACCCACGTGATAGAAAATATCAACGTATAGTTTGGTGTTCCTCTGAACAAAACGTTGATGCTTGGAATTTAAATACAGTCACGTATGGTACTGCTTGCGCTCCTTACATCGCTAACAGAGTCATTAAATAATTAGCCAATGATGAAGGGTCTAATTTTCCTGCAGCCAAATCAGTCCTCCAAAATAATGTTTACGTGGATGACGTTCTTTTTGGCGCTGACGAAATGGATGCAGCTCGAAGATTAAGAATGCAAGTCATTCACCTTTTCGAAAAGGGTTGTTTTTATCTAAGAAAATGGGCAAGTAATAATGAGTTATTATTATCAGATTGTCCCTCAGGAACTCATGAGAGAGCGTTTGATTTTCTAATGGATGAGGATATTAAACTGAAAGTTTTGGGTTTACAATGGGATCCTGAATCCGATGTTTTTCGATTTAGGGTTGAGCCCCGACCTATGGATTCTCCGACGAAACGTTTAATTCTTTCAGTTATCGCAAAGCTGTATGATCCAATGGGTTGGTTATCTCCAGTTGTAATAGTCGCTAAGCGTTTAATGCAGCAGCTATGCTTCAAAAGCTTGAGTGGGATGAGCCTTTACCCACTGATTTGGAGGATTATTGGTCCAAATATTATAAGGATCTTACCCAACTACAAGCAATCCAGATACCGCGATGGACCGGACAAGGTGCTGACAATCTGGGTTGCGAGCTGCATGGCTTTTCTGACACTTCGAGCAGAGCTTATGCTGCAGTCGTATATCACCGTATTATTCAGGAGGATGGAAATGCACGAGTAACTTTACTGACTGCTACAACGAGTGTGGCTCCTATCCTACCTGTGACCATACCTAGACTTGAATTGTGTGGAGCTCAATTATTAGCTAAGACTCTACATTTCTTAATTTGAACAATGGGGTTTGAAAGTATCCCACTTTATTGTCACACTGATGCCTCTGTAGTGTTAGCTTGGTTAACCAAGCATCCATCGACTTGGCGTACATTCGTATCTAATCGAGTGGCTCATATTCATGAGCTTGTTCCAAACGCTAAGTGGAGATATTTTACCCCTAAGGACAATGCCGCTGATTGCGCTTCCAGGGGTCTCTTCCCAGAAGAATTGAAGGATCATCCCTTATGGTGGCATGGTTCACAATAACTGACGAAACATTATGCTAGTTGACCAGAATCAAGGCCCGTTTTGTCTCAAGATATGGACCTTGAGTGGAGTAAGAAAGTTACTCATCATACTATGAAGCAGGCTAAACAACCCTTCGACCTAGCTGATAGGTTTTCGTCTTGACCAAAATTGTTGAGATTTTTTACAGCTTTCATGATTAAGGTGGGTAGGTTACCGAAGTCTGCGTTCCTACATGAGACATAGGCTCTCTCGTCAGATGAGATTCAGCAAGCTTCCTTGTATTGGATCAGGAGAATTCAAAAGGAGAACTTCGAAGCTGAGTTGTGCGCCCTTCAACATGACAACCAGATAAAACAGAGCTCGTCTTTAAAAACGTTATACCCATTTTTAGATGCATCTGGTGTACTGCGTTTGAGGGGACATTTAGATAATGCCCCAATTAGTTACGATGAAAAGCATCCTATTATATTGCCGCGTCATCGAATAAGTGAGCTTATCGCTCATCAAGCACACATTAGATCATTGCATGGTGGTACGCAACTTACTTTACGCACGTTACGCCAGGGATTTTGGGTGTTAGGAGCTCGCACGCTTGTCAAGAGATTGATTTATGTCTGTGTTTTATGCGTGCGTCAGCGAAATTCTCTTTCTCAACAGCTGACGGGTAGTTTTCCGAATTTTCGGACCACTCCAAGTCGTCCCTTTACACATACTGGGGTTGACTATGCGGGTCCTTCAACATACGCGTATCACCGGGGAGAGGGCACAAGAGTTACAAGAGTTACGTAGCCTTATTCGTCTGCTGCGTGACTCGAGCCATACATGTGGAACTTGTTTCATATTACTCCTGTGAAGCTTTTCTAGCAGCTTACCATCGCTTTACAAATCGTCGTGGATTACCAGCTCACATGTACAGTGACAATGGTGCCACATTTCAGGGAGCTGAAAGAGAATTGCGTAATTGCCTTTTAAATCTACGTAAAGATTTAAACTTGCATAATCAACTCGCCAGCCAAGGAAGTACTTGGAATTTCATTCCGCCTTCTGCTCCCCATTTCGGGGGAATGTGGGAGGCTGGAATGAAGAGCTTCAAGCATCACTTTCGCCGAATAGTGGGCTCTAGAATCTTATCTTCTAATAGTTTTATACTACTCTTACGCGAATTGAGGCAGCTCTTAATTCTCTTCCAATAGGACCGTTGTCGGATAATAGCGAAGATTTAACGTATTTGACCCCTGGGCACTTTTTGATCGGTGCACCGCTTTTGAGTCCCCCTGAACAATCGGTCGAATTTGTTTCTGAGAATCGACTATCTCGTTTGCAGATATTTCAACAAATTATGGAGAGCTTTCGGCGATGATGGGCTACTGAATATTTACACTATTTACAGCGCCGATATAAGTGGACTCGTGAACAATCTAACCTTAAGATTGATGACTTAGTATTGATGCGCAATGATGGTCTCCCTCCAACTAAATGGTCGGTTGCTCGCGTAATTAAATGCTATCCAGGTAAAGATGGCTTAGTTCGCTCGGTTCGTGTTAGGACGGCCACTACAGAATTTGACCGACCGATTGTTAAACTCTGCTTATTGCCTCTTTCATTTAAAGCCTCTACTGAATTGTGCAATTTCAATAAAACTTAAAAACTCGAGTAGCATGGTGACTGTCTTACCATTGCACTTGCCTCACACTTAGATTTAATTCTAAACTCTACTTGTAATTATACCGCTTTATTTAGTATTAAAGAATTTTATACTGTTATTCGCATTCAAAATTATTTTTCATGGCGGGCGGTGAAACTGAATTTCAGCCGCAACTTAAGGTCAATTTTATGCTTATTTATGCTTACTTACTTCAAGATCAATTTTCATGGACGTCGGTAGCTTAATCAACAATAAGTGTTAATTAATTTTTCATACAATGATTTGCCAACTTCGCCTATGAAATCTTTCTTGTTTATTCTCGCGATGCTCAAGCACACGAGGCGGGCGGTATGTTTGAAATGTGTGTGTTAGTACGAAAATACGAGAATATTTAAATGTAGTTATTCGCGATTACTTAATTACTTAATTCGCGATTCATTAATTACGATTAGTTATTCGCTTTACGACCCGGAGAAACGTCAACACCAAGGTTTCTCTCAAGCCTAAAGATCTGGTTGAAATGGATGACGAGTTTCGTGGACATTTTTCCGGTGAATCCGACCTCTGGGCCATCAATTATTGTGTATATAATGCAGTACGCGTCACGCATTCAATGTGTGATTGACTACATCACATCTGGCAGGAATTTTACCGCCAAGGTTCGAAAGTTCGCGCGCGTATTCCGGACCCGTTATCACACACTTAACAAGTCAAAGCTGCTGACCATCTGGCAGCATATTGTTAAGAGAATGCGGATACTATCTGACGCTAAGTGAAGTCTAGAGCCAATAACTTGTCTGAACACGCTTTATAAGATATTCACAGCTATCCTAAATGATAGGATTGTTCAAGCAATTGAACCTGTGTGGCAAGAAATGTATGAACA
>NC_046663.1:126865957-126873102 GCF_010883055.1 Belonocnema kinseyi
ATGCTAGAACACTTGCGGGAAAAATGCAGAAGGCGGTTGTCCTTGGGTCACTCCGTGTTCTTAGGGTGCACAAGGCTTTTGCTGGATCGTCGTATTGATTCCCTCTTGAATCTGTGAATTCAAAAATATTAGTTGGAAGAAATTTATAGACGCTTGATAATTACAACACTAATTATTATAAAGAGTTCTATTTAAAAAGTTGAATTTTGATACGTAAAATTAATTTTTTTAGCTTGAAGGTTCAACAATTTAGATGAAATTTTTTTCTTTCGTGACTGAAAAAGCTTTATTCGTTGAAAATTCGGGTTTTTGGTTTTAAAATTTTATTTTTTAAATAAAATCTCATCTTTTTCAGTTTAAATATATACTATTACATTTTGTTGTTGAGAATTCATCTTTTTAGGCTGAAAATTCGACTACATATTTTGTTAAAAATTATTAGTTTGTAGAAAACTCAAGAATTTTTTTAAAAAGTCATCTTTTATGATACAAAAGTCATTTTTGTTGTTTAAAATAAATAAATCTAAACAGTTTAATGTTGTATATGAAATATTTTTATTGATTGAATCTTTACAGCCGCATAAACTCCCAGGGTCATTAGTGACTGTACGATAGGGTTAAATAAAAACTGTGGAGTATCTGTGGAGCAGTATACCAAGAGACATAAGCGAAGCTTTCTGAAAACATATTCAGCCTCGCTTTCTCCTTTGGGAATCGAACCCGCGACATTGTTACTGCCAGGGCTGTAGTTTTGGAATATAAGGCAATCACGATACCGTCTGATGCACGATGACTCCCTATAAATGAAATATTGTTTTATTCTGTTCATAAAAGATGCTGTCTTGAAAATATTACAAATTAAAATGCTGATAATTGAATATCAATGGTC
The DNA here is from genome assembly GCF_010883055.1 of Belonocnema kinseyi. Lineage (NCBI taxonomy): Eukaryota > Metazoa > Arthropoda > Insecta > Hymenoptera > Cynipidae > Belonocnema > Belonocnema kinseyi. The sequence goes on from NC_046663.1 coordinate 126,866,847, forward strand.
AGGAAAAATGAAAAAATAGTGAAGGAAAAATCAGGGAATTTTGATAATAATGTTTCCCGCCTATCTGTCTAATTCTGACAGCAATAAGTAGCAAAACAACCAAATGAAATCCATGTTTATATCTTTCCAATACGGCGTTTGACAGAAGTGAAACATAACTTCAAATTTAACTTTCAATGTATATTTATATGTGAATAAAAATCAGCCACTGAGCATATCGGAAACTAAATATCGAAAACATCAATATATCGGATAAAAAATATCGATATTATAGATAGTTTCTATATTTTTTATTTTAAACGAATTAATAATTATAATGAGTATAAAAGCATTATTAATAAAGCAAATTTATTAAAGCAACAAACTAGTTTAATATAATAATTTTTGCATGACCATTCTTGTCCTCAAACCTGCAACAGAAAGTAAGTTTGTACAAAAACAAACATATCGTTTTCTATAACCTTGTACCAAAACATTTTGTTTAAACAATAAAGGACTTGCATTTAAAATGCATTACTAAGTGTTGCATTATTATTTATTAACTTCTGCAACTTAACCTTCGGAATTTGTTGCTTTGGTTTTAAATTCAATATCTTTGGTTGATTTCTGCGAGTGTTAATTCGACTAATGAAACAAAATAGATTGGTTTTAATATTTCTTATATACTAAATCTAAACAAGTAATACTCTTGTGTTTTAATTATTATTAATTAATTAATTAATTAATTTAGAATGTAATTACTGGTTATTTGTGAAAAGATAATATTGTATGTAAGAGGCTGTCCATAAACTAAGATTTGTATCACGAAAATAAGATAGTAATAGACAAAATTCTTTCAAGTAAAATTAATGTAAATACCATATTTAGTGCAATATGAAACACTTTAAATTCGTAAGATTTTAAGTCGAAATATATATTGCATTTGTATGCGTTTGAGGTTAATTGAGCACGTGCTCCCTGACACCTCTATTATTTACAAATTTTCGCATAATAAAACTTAGAAAATATACAAAGATAAATATGAATGGAAAATATGATGTCTCCTTACGTTTATTTGTATTTAGTTTTTGTTTGTTTTTTCACTCACTATTTATCTAAACAGCGCATTCTGTCAAGTGAAAAAATAGTGATGGGATATCGACATCGAAATTAAGACAAAATATCGATATTGACTTTGATATATCAGTTTTTTAAATATCGATATGAAATATCGATATATCGGACTCTGAATATCGATATTATCGATATTTCGATATCGATATCCCATCACTATTTCAAGCTGCCATGATCGTACCGTCGTTGGCAACTGACATCGGCGGCGAGCGAAAAGCCGACCGTCGCGTCGGCCCAAGTCTGGCCCAACTATGAAACGATAGTAGGATTAACTGTGGCAGATTGGCCGGTACGACCGCAAGAATGCGGTCGGTCTGACTCTGGATACAGCAGTCGGGTTGCCACAAGACACCTTGATGCACCGGACGATCGGGCAAAGCTTGACATTTGCCCGTAACATTGTTTGAACATAACCTACTTCATTTCTATAGATCTGTTTTCGGCCACAAATGATTTTCTCGTATTGTTGGAAGAATGAATTGATGTGTTACTTTTAGAAATTGATAAATATTCCAAATTAATCATTAAAAATTCTTAACCAAAAATAGGAACGTTTAAGGATAAATATTTGTTAATTAGATATATTTAAATTATAAACTCTAATTTCAAATCTACAAAAATGAAAAACTTTTTTAATTTGGGACAGAGCATCATAACTAAAAATGTTGAAATAAAACATTTAAAATTATTAATTGAATACTGCTACATATTCAAAATGTAACTATTTTACTATGCAATAAAGTCCATTTTAAATCCTGCAAAATTTAAGAATTCCAAAAAAGCATCGAACACTAAATGTTTTCAAAGTATAGCTTCCAAATTTTTCAAGCCTCTTTCCAAAATTGATCTATGACGAAAATAAAACAAATTGCATCAGAAACCCATGCGAGAACTAGGCATTCCAAATTTAATTATTTTAAATTTTATGTTTAATAATATATTTTAAGTTAGTAACCTTTACACTTCAAAATTAAAATCATAGACATATTTATTATTTTACTTCAAAGGAGCACCTTTTTTTATAGATGAGAAAAGTCGAAAAAACAGAAAAAAACTACAGAAAAAGATACACAAAGCACTTTGCGTGTCCTGAAAACTGTACAAGGAAGGCAGTACGTTATCAGCATACACATGAAAAAGAATCTAAAGAACTTTGTGCCTTTTTTTGCTTTGTAAAAGTGACCGAGTGTGACACGAATTGACATACAAAAAGAATCGCTTGCCCTTACGTATCTTTTAGCCTTGTAAATCTCGGACTCGGATCGGAAATCCACGGGAAATAAGTCCCGGCTAAATTCGGCTATACACTAGCGACAATCTTTCGGGTAAGTTCGGAACAGCCACAAAATACAGTGTCCCTTACGTATGTTTTAATGTTGTACTTTGTGCATTTTCTAATAGAAATTGTTTGAATAATCCATTTTTATTGCAAAATTTGAAAAAGCATATTATTTTTACCCAAATAACGTATCTTAATTATGCAAAAAAATAGAGAAATGATTATTTATACCGAAAATGTATAACAGACGTCAGTGAACTGAAGGTATGGCAATGTCACATATGTTCCACTTGATCTAGTTTATGCGCGAATTTCGAATAACACGCGTATTCACACGCGACGTTTCAAACTTATGACTGTTACTGTGTCAGTCAATAACGAACAAAAGCGTTCTCTCAACTGACTTGACACGTACCGAGGATACTTCCTTAAATCAGGCTTTCAATTTTTTATTAATAAATAAATAAATATGACAAACAAAATGGCCATTCTTTCTATGTTGAAATCCACTAAGTTGTATAGAGCAACATTGTTTAAAGGTGATTAAATATTATATAAAAAACAAGAAAAATTATTATAAACATATTATTTGTTCCAAGAATGTTTTCTACGATTTTCCATAAATTTAAGTTTTTTAAAATTATATTGCAAGAAATTTGGATAGAAATAATAGAATGATGAAGAAGTTTCTTCGTAAAATTATTATTGTTATATTATAATAAAATTTAATAAGAAATGTATTAATGCAGGCATTTTTACAAAATTTTCGACAACTTTTTCGGTGCTAAATGCCCAAAGAATGCATATTTTTATTAAATTTGTTTAATAGATTATAGAATGTATCAACTAATTATGAATTCTGCTGAAATTATCCTGAACTTTCCAATTAGAAGGACTGAGATGAAAAACGAATTTTTCCGTCCACAGATGCCCGAATAATGCGTTTTTTGTTAAATTTGTTTTAAAAAATAATAAAATCTATAAACTTATCATAAATTTTGCTGAATTCATTATAAAGATTCCAAAGAAGAAGTCTGAAATCGAAAAAAAATTACGTTGATAAATGCCTTAATAATGCATTTACATATGAAATTTGTTAGAAAAATAAATAAAATTGTTTGAAAAAATTATGAATTTTGCTGAAATTATCATGAAGTTCTTAATTAAAACAGTTAAAATCGATAAAACGAACTTTTATATCGACAAATGCTTGATTAGCTCATTTTTTAAATTATATTTGTTTCAAAAAATCATTAAATTTATCAACTAATTATAAATGTTGCTTAAGCTGTCATAAAGTTGCCAATTGGAAGCACTCACATTGGAAAAAAAATTTTCCTGCCGATAAATGCCCACATAATGGATTTGTTTATTAGATTTGTTTGTAATTTTAACAATAAGCATCTCAAGAAAAATGTGTTAATCATCATGTTTTTTTTAACTTCGCGCCATATAACTTAAAAATCATAAAATTATGAAAAATCGTGGAAAACATTCTTTCAGCAAAATATTTGCTCATACTATTTTCTACTACATATTATTGGAATATTTTTAAATAATGTTTCTCTATAAATTTTGGCGATATCAAGAATCTTTCTGTTATTGAAGAGCACCGAGAGCGTCAAACTATTCATCACAGTTTTGGTTACCAAACTTCAAGTGCTTCAATAGCGAAGTGGTTAGAGTCCGTGGTAAATTCTCTAGTTTAAGTAGTTACGGTAGGGTTCGAATTCTCGGCAAGTACAATTTTTTAAAGCGTTAAAGCGTGTGATTATATGTCGTGTGTGTGAATTATGTATTTAATAACTATGAAAAATGAAGATTATAAAATAATAATTTCAAAAATAACTTTTTTTTTAAATTATTGTTCTTAAAAATTCAATTTAATTAATTAATTTATTCAAATTGTTCAACTTTTTCTATTGTATAAATTGTCTTTTAAGGCCATGTGGCGAGTGGGTCACATGACTGGATTCCTACCCTACTGACACTTTTTTTAATTCCCAACTTATTTTCACACGAAGTGCCATTTCGAGTTGAAAATTTGAGATAATAAATAAGAATTACTAAGGAAGGTGGGCCTGGTCATGAACTCTAATAATTATGAAAAAAGTAAAAAAAGATATTTACAAAAACAGCTTTTTTCATAATTATACAAATTTAAGGCCAGGCCCACCTTTCTTAGTGCTTTTTATTTTGCGCTTTGTGTGAAAATATGATGGGAAATGCAAACAGTGTCGGTAAGGTAGGAATCTGGTCACGTGACCTACTCATCACATGGCCTTAAATTAATTTTTGTCGACGCAACGTGGCGCCTCAAATATGACACCAAAATCAACAAGCTATACATTTTTACGTATTAGTGTTACTTTTTAGCCATTTCGGTCGTTTTTTCATACAAATAATTACTAATGGACAATTCGAATATTTCCCATGAATTTTTGAACAATTTTCAATTGTTTAAACAAATGTAAATTATTTATTCTAAAAAAATGTCAAAATAATCGTATTTTCTGATTGAAGTCTAATTGTTTGTAATTATTTAGAGTAACACATTCTTCTAATAACATTATGTAATTATTTAAGCAATGATTTATTATCTATTTTATAAATTTATAACAATTGAACTAAAAATAGCAACTTTTTTTAAAAAATAGTATCCTATGCTACGTTCTGTTAAATAATTACATAATTTTGATCCATATCTTTTAATTTTTAATTAATTTCTATGGGGTCATTCACAAAATACGTTTTCCATAACTTAAAAAATGAAATAAAATAGAACATACAATTATGTTTTTCATTGTTTACATAAATATAATTTGTTCAAAAAATTACTTTTCATAAAATACTTTTGAAATCGTAATTGAATGTATGTGTTCTATTTTATTAAATTTTTGTAGTCATGGAAAAATAACTACTTGAACAAATGAAAATTGTTTAAACAAATATCAATTTTTTAAACATTATAGAAGTTATGTATCAGAATTTTGTAATTATTCAACAAAAAGTAGCATAGGATACCAATTTGAAAAAGTACACATCTCTGGCTGAATTTTTTAAAATTTTGAAAATAAACAATAAATAATTGTTTTAATGATTATATAATGTTATTTTGACAAATTTACTACTCCAAAAAATGCAAAAATATTGCATTTCAATAAGAAAATACGATTATTTTTTACATTTTTTGAGATAAATCATTTTTTAAATATTTTACATTGGTTTAAACGGGCTTCCGTTTCCGGTACCGATCGCGAAAGAACTCTTTTTGTCAAGTGGTGTATTTTTGGCTATGGTGAAGGAAATCAGGGTGAGTGGATGCAGAAAAGGCAGAAAGTGCGGAGATCGAGTATAAACAAAGAAGGGTGAGTGCAGGCAAAGGTGTGAAGGGTGAAATTGAGTGGCTTGAAGTGAAAATTTCGAGCGTGTGAAGTTTTTGATGTTAGGAGTGAAAAAATAGTTGCTTGGTCAGGGGGCAAGAGGTAGGAAATAAAGGCGGGAAACGTCACGGAGCTTTGGGTAAGGTAGGATGCCGACGACGCGAAGTCCACAAACTGGCGCCAGAGGGCAACAGTTACTGGTCGATCGCACAGAGCAGAAAACCGTAGTGGCTGCAACAGCTGACGTTGCTGAAAGCATTGGGAGTGGGGGGATGGGTGACGTTGATCGCAGTGACAGCAGCGGTAATTAAAGTGACGAGAAGTCGACCCGGGTGGAGAGGGCAGCGGACTCAGGTACGGGCAAGCAACGCGAAAGGCCCTCAAATTTACAGCGCCTTAACAAGCTAAGCAATGCGGGTTCGAACAGAAGTCTGGACGAATGGCAAAAAAAGGCAAGCGCAACTAGCAGTGAAGGGGAGGA
>NC_046663.1:126873202-126877190 GCF_010883055.1 Belonocnema kinseyi
GGGGGATGTTTGAAAAATTGCAAGCTCTCATTAAAGGGTTTAGAGAGGAAACAAGAAAGATATTGGATGACATGAATAGGGATATGAATAGGCAGGGAAACAATGTAAGGGGGGAAGTGAAAAAGGTCATGGAAAAATGGGAAGAATGGGATAAACGTTGGAAGGAGGAGAAAGACAAGGTTTGGGGTAAGCTAGAGAGCATTGAGAATAGACAGAGAGAGGTTGACGAACTGAGATCTAGAGAAATAAAACAGTTAGAAGAACGGGTATCCAGTCTAGAAATTAGGAATAAGCATATGGGGGAAAAGACAGAAAATGAGGAAATAGTTAAAGGGAATGAAAAGAACGTCCGAAGTGAGAATGAAAGATTGAAGAAAAGACTCAATGAGATCGAAAGAAGATTAGAAGGGGAAGAGAGGGCAAACAGGGAAAAGAACATAGTAGTTAAGAGATTAAAAGTGGAGAATGAAACAGGAGAAGTAGAAATGACAAATTTTTTGCGAGATATTAGAGTGCAGGTAAGGGTAGAAGGAGTCAAGAGAATAGGAGGGACCAAGGAAGGAAAAGAAGGAATGTTTCTAGCAAAAGTGGGGAGTGAGGGGGAGAAAAAGAAAATTATGGGGAGAAAAAAGTTATTGAGAGGAAGAAGGGAAAGAATTGAAGAAGATCTGATATGGAGGGAGAGGAAAAGGAGATGGCAAATAGAGCAGAAAGCTTGGGTAGAGAGAAAAAGGGGCCATATGGTGTGGATAGGGAAAGACAGGTTATAGATAGATGGGGAGGAATGGTGCTGGTATAAAGAATTAGAAGAATTAAGAAAAAAAGGGAAAAGTCTTGAGAAAGGTAGGGGGAAGGGAGACGAAAATGAGTCTAGAAATAAATCAGAGGGGTTTCCAAACGGCAATGGGGAAACAAAGTGAAGAGGAAAGAAGAGTGCGGGGAAGAGAGAAACGCGAAAATATCTTTCTAGAATGTGTCAGGTTTGAAGAACAAGAATAAAGGATTTTGGTAGGAGTTAGAAAAGTGGGATGTGATTATGATGAATGAAACTTGGGCAGATGAGAATGACTGGAAGGAAATAAAAAAGCTGTTACCGAAAGGTTATGTGTGGACAATGCAAAAAGCAAGAAAAGAACACGTTAAAGATAGAGGGATGGGCGGCATGGTGGCAGGGGTGAAAAAAGAATTAGCAGTAAAAGGAAGAAAAGATGGGGACATGGAGGGAAAGGATGGAACAATGATAAGAAAAATTATAATTGGGAAAGTAGAAATAGCGGTGGTGTGTATACAGAAGAAGAGGGGAAGAGGAAGGCTGGAGAGTAATAAGGAGGTGGATGCAGGAAAAGAAGGAAAAATTGGTTTTAATAGGGGGGGGGGGACTTAAATGCATGGACTGGCGAACAAGGAGGAGGGTTATGGGATGAAGAAAAGGAGGCATTTATAAGGAACTTCAAACATAGAGAGACGGACAGGGAGGGGAGGAAGTTACTGGACATAATAGGAAAAATAGGATGGTTTATATGCAATGGCAATATGAAAGGAGATGAGGAAGGGGAGATCACATTCATAGGAAAGGGAGCAACAATAATAGACTACATCTTGGCTGAAGAAAGAATGCAGCATATGATAGGGAGCATAAAGATAGGGAATGGGGTAGGGTGCGAGCACTTCCCGGTCACAGTTACACTAAGAAGAGGCGTCAGTAAGCGCGGCAGACAGAGAAAGGAAAAAGGGTGCGGAAGAAACACGAAAATGGGAACCTGGGGGGGGGTAGATAAATTAAAAGAGTGTAAACAAAAGATGGAAATGGAAAAGGTGAGGTATGAAAAAGAGGAGGAAATAGACTCGTTAATTGAAAGGTTGAAGAGGTCCATTGATAAGGTAAAAGATGAGCTAGGTACTAATGAAAAAAGAGTAGGAGGAAAGAGAGGCTGGTGAGACGAGGAATGCTGAGAGAGTAAAGAGAGAATAAAAGAGTGTGTGAGCAAATAGAGAAGAGGGGAAATGGAAAAGGAGGAGTATAACAGGAAGAAAAAAGAACATGAGAAGATGCTGGAAATAAAAAGACAAAGGGAAAAGGAAGAATATAAAGCAGAGGTAAAAAAAGCGATCAAAGAAGGTAGGGTGTGGGATGTGATAAATAGGGATAAAGGGAAAGGAAGGGTGTTAACGAAGAAATAGAAATGGACGAATAGACGGATTATTTTAAGGGTCTATTAGGGGGAGAGCAAAATAAGATCAAAGGGGAAAAGTGTAGGATAGTCCAAGGAGAAATAGAGAAAGGGAACGAGGTAACAAGAGAAGAAGCGGATGACGCAATAAATAGGTTTGAAGGAAACAAGGCGACGGGAGAAGATGGGATGGAGAACGAAGCGATGCAGTTTGGAGGAGAAGGGATTAGGGATGGAATGTGGAAGATCTGCAACAAGGTATGGAAAGGGGAACGTTGGCCGGAAGAATGGACGACGGGACTGGTGGTGCCGCTTGTCAAAAAATGGGAAGGAAAGAAGGTAGAGGAATACAGAGGGATCACTCTCATGTCAGTCGGCTATAAAATATATTCAGAAATCTTAAGGAAAAGGTTGGAGAGTCAGTTACAACAAAAAGAAAGTATCCCACATAATCAGACGGGATTTAGAAAAGGGATGGGAACTATAGACAACATCTACGTACTTAACTATTTAGTTAACAGAAATTTGGGGAGAAAGAAAGGGAAGCTAGTCGCTGTGTTCGTAGATTTCAAAGCAGCGTTTGACTCAGTGAACAGAAAAGTGCTATGGCAGGCAATGAAAGAGAGGGGTGTAGAGGAAAAGTTAGTGGAGAGGATACAGGAAATTTTTACTGAAACTAGGATTAGGGTGAAAATAGGAAAGAAAAAAAGGGAAAGGAGGGACGGTTTTGGGTAATAGCAAACTATACTCTCTAGCATTCGCGGACGATGTAGTTCTATTAGCAGATGATGAGAAGGGGATGAACCTAATGATGAGAATCTTCGAAGAGTATGTGGGAACAAAAGAGCTGACGGTGAACGTAGATAAGACAAAGGTGATGTGCTTCAGAAATAGAAAGAGCAAAATAAATTACGTTTGGAAGATGAACGGATAAAAAGTGGAAATTGTGGAGTTCTGTTACGTAGGTTTTTGGTTTGAAGCAGAAGGGGCAAACGAGCTGCAAGTGAGGAAAAGAATTGAATGTGCGAGTAAAGTAATGGGCCAAGTATGAGGTATAGGAAAGAGAAGGTTCAAGAAGGATTGGAGAATGTGGGTCTGGTTGTTTAATGCGTTAGTGTGGGCGGTGTTGTGTTATGGTGTCGAGATCTGGGGATGGAAGGAACAAAGGAAAGGAGAGAGCATGCATGAGCGATTTCTGAGGTGGGTAATGGGGCTTAGCTGGAGTTGCCCAGGATATATGTTAAAATAAGAGTTAGCAAGAGAAAATAGGGTTATTAGACAAATTAAGAGAGCATCGAGGTTTGAAGGGAAGCTAAAAAGGGGAGAGGGAAGTAGAATTGCATAAGCATGTTTCGGCGAAATTCGGAACAATGAAGCGAGAGGTAATGTGGGAAATTCAAAATTGGAGGAAGAAAGGAGAAAAATTAGAAGGGTGTGTAATATTCGAAAAAGGGTTATGGAGTGGCAGGACATAGAGTTAGAGCTATTGGTTAAACAAGGAGAAGAGAGATGGACAAAGATTATAGATTCGAGGTACAATAGATGGTATATGATGGTCAGAGGGTTGACGGAACCAGAATATCTGCAAAAAATAAAAAAGGAAGAAAAATGAAGTAGAGTTGTAAGGTTCAGAATGGGAAAAGGAGTAAGAGCATGAAGATATTGGATGGATGAAGAGGAGAATTTATGTAGAGTATGTGGATACGAAATTGAGACATGGGCACGTGTATTAGAGAGATGTACAGGAGAGGAAGAGGGACAGTTGAGTGTGGATGAGTGTGTAAGATGGATCTTGGATGGTAGTGGACAGGGAGTGA
>NC_046663.1:126877290-126878833 GCF_010883055.1 Belonocnema kinseyi
TCAAATGAGTTTTTAAAAATATGTGATATCTCTAACGAGATATCACGTGCCTTTATTTCGTTGATTACAGAGTAAAGTCAAGATTAGAACTAAACTAGTGGCTCTGAAGCCCTCAAATATATAGGGCTGCTTATCTAATCGAAGGAGGAAGCTGTGACTATATTACAAATCGTCCAATCTACTTTTTTAAATCGTTCGGTGATCTTATTGTATTGTTTAGTAGTCGTGTTTTGACGTTGGAGGACAGACAATTGTTTGAATAATTAAAAACCAAGTTTTACGCTATGATCGAAAAATTTTAAGATTTCCAAAAATTGAGTTTTTCCCAAAAGCAGAATCGTTTAGTCGTCTCATTCATACTTTTGGTAGTTAATTGGTCAAAAACTTTTCACTATACAGCAGTCTTTCTAAAAGCGGTAGGGGACGACTCCAAAATGAAAAATCGTCAAATTTTCGTTTTTACATCGTTTGTAATAGTGTTTGTTTGGTAATAGTGTGTCGACTAAGCTGGTCTAAAAATGCATTGCAAAACTTTTTTTCACTCTAGATTACAAGACCAAATTTGGCATTTCCGGAGAAAGAAAATCCGTAATTCAACTCATGTTCCAGGGTTTTATCGAAACGTGCCAAACTTTTTATGGATTAAAGAGGAGTGTCTACGAGATAAAACCACAAGAAAAATTTTAATTTCAAACCCACCTTCACCCTTCCCGCAGCGCCCCAAATATGTCACAAAAATCAGGAAACTACACTTTTACGTATTATGGTTACTTTTTTAGCAATTTCCGTCGTCATTTTCACACAAATAATTACTAATGGACAGCTTGAATATTTATGAGGAAATTCCTAAAAAATTTTAAATTGTTTAAACCAATGTATGTATGCATGCATGCATGTATGTATGTATGTATGTATGTATGTATGTATGTATGTATGTATGTATGTATGTATGTATGTATATGTATGTATGTATGTACGTATGTATATATATATGTATGTATGTATGTATGTATGTATGTATGTATGTATGTATGTATGTATGTATGTATGTATGTATGTATGTATGTGTATGTATGTATGTATGTATGCATGTATTTATATATGTATGTATGTATATATGCATGAATGTATGTATGTATGTATGTATGTATGTATGTATGTATGTATGTATGTATGTATGTATGTATGTATGTATGTATGTATGTATGTATGTATGTATGTATGTATGTATGTATGTATGTATGTATTTTTATGTATGTATGTATATATGTATGTATGTATATATGCATGAATGTATGTATGTATGTATGTATCTATGTATGTATGCATGTACGTATGTACGTATGCATGTATGTATGTATGTATGCATGTATGTATGTATTTAATCTCGCCCTTTTACGGGTTTGAGGGCCTCCGCTCCCTGTACATATATTTACAATTTCATCCTTAGTCTAACTTAACTACTACTTATATTCTACTCTTTCGCATTACGTAGGATAAACAATAGTGACAGTAGTGATATTAATTCCTAAAATGAGCGAGC
>NC_046663.1:126878933-126887845 GCF_010883055.1 Belonocnema kinseyi
TTATGTCTCCAAGAATTTCCTTAAATATCAGAAATAACGACCTAAATGTCACGCGGACAGTAAAAGTAAATTTAACATACAACCTAGATATACCCGACATGAATTTAATAAAAAACAAAATGATTTTATTACCAAACATTGTCGACTCAAATATACTACGAAACACACACCTTAGTTTGGAAAACGCCGAAAGCATTTTAGACACAATTTCAAGCCATCACCGAGTCCAAACATGGAAAGAAAGCGCTTTAGAATGGTTAAGATATTTAGGATACACATCTCTAGGCATAATCACCTTCCTGACTATGTATAAAATAGCACTATTCAACGCCATAATTGATCTTGTAAAACGTTTGATAGGTAACTGTTACACAAACCGTAGCTTCGGAAACAAAGCCAATACTGTACACCGACAAGAGGCTGTTCCAATGATTAATACTACCGTTTCTATACCAAAAACAATTACACCTATATCTTTGAAATTTTAGGTTTTTAGAGGCCAAAAACAATCCAAAAAGGGGGCTGTAATATAGTCACAGCTTCCTCCTTCGATTAGATAAGCAGCCCTATATATTTGAGGGCTTCAGGGCCACTAGTTTAGTTCTAATCTTGACTTTACTCTGTAACCAACGAAATAAAGGCACGTGATATCTCGTTAGAGATATCACATATTTTTAAAAACTCATTTGAGCCTTTTTCAATATAACAGATTTTTCATTTTAAGTTGTCTCCCAACACATTTAGAAAAACTGCTATGAGGGGGAAAGTTGTTGGGTCACCGAATAACCAAATATAGAAATTGGACATTCGAATGATTCTGCTTCTAAAAATAACTCAATTATTTAAAATTTATAAATGTTTTGGTGATAGCGCAAAACTTTTTTATCAATTATTTAAACAATTATCTACTCTCTAACGTCGAAATACGACTAAAAAAGTTTACAGTGCAACCATTAAACGATTCGAAAAAGAAAAATGGACGATTTTTCCTTTTTGAGTAATCTCCAAAAACTTTTTAAAAAGACTGCTGTGAATCGAAAAGTTTGTAGGCTACCGAACTTCAAGCGTAGAAAAGGGACTACTAAACGATTCTCCTTCTAAATCCTTCAGAATCTCTCGGGGACAATATATGTTGTTTTTAGAGGAAATTAAACGATATGTATTTTTGCGCTTTTTGAAAAAAAATCTAAGAAATTATGCGTATTTAAATGCCTATTTGTACTATCATAAGCAAAATATCTTGTAAGTTTTATGCGGACTAAATAATTTTCGTGATCAGAAGGATTTTTTCATCAAATCGAATTTTTGCATTTTTCTTGCAAACAACAGATACGAAAAATATAAGAAAATAGTTTTCACATTTAAAAGAGTTCTAAAAAATTCCTTCACTCATTTATAATATCTTGTACAATTTCCGACAAAAAAATCAGTATTTCTTTCGGAAACCTGCAGTTTCAGCAGAGCAGCCAATTCCTTTAAATGTACAAATCTGTTATGAACGATATTATAAATTGTGCTACGCGCTCGACTTTTCTGCATAGACTATTTAAAACTAAAGGTAAAAGTATCGACAATAGTAATTTAATGATTATGAATTCTCTTTTGTTAAAGCTCCTTCAGCTTTAACGAACACATTCTCATCACGTATCTCGTGCTTCGCAATCGAGTTTATCCCTGAAATTTTATACCATTCCCATAAATGTATATTATTATAATTCGTAACTTGCATTGGTATCAAAACAGACGAAATTTCATTGTCCCCTTTAAAAAAATTTGAAAATATTTTTTGAAATTCATTTTGAATTCACCCTAAATTATTATTAGTTTATCCTAATTTTTTTTTACATTCTTCTAAATTTACTCAATTCCATTCATTCGATAAAGTTTTAAAAAATTTTTATTTCATTCATCTCGAAGTCTTTAAAACTCACCCTAAATTTGGAGGCATTTGATCAAATTCTTTTGAAGTTTCTTTAATTTTTCCCCAATTAATTTTAAACTCATTTTTGAATTTATTGAATTATGATTGTACAAAATGCAGAACTGATTTATTTTGAAAATGGTTAGTTTAAGTAAGTTTGTTTTGGAAATGTTATATTAACATTTTTTTGAACTAATTCAAAATTGCAGATTTCAGTATTTTTAAAAATATTTTATTTATTTTATAAGATATTATCTTAAAACTACTCAGCTTCTACGTTTTTAATTTTTTAAAGAATGGTTGCGTATCAAATTCCTTAATTCAGACAGTGCGCTTTTAATACTTTAAATCACAAGTTTTGTTTATTTTTCATGTTTTGAATTTGAAAATATAAATGAGATAAAAGCCTTTTTGGAGACTAAAAAAAACTGGTAAATTTTGGTATGCTAGAAGTTCAAAAAATGGCCTACCGTATGAAAAAAAATAGGTAGAGGGAATTTGGTAGCTACGTCTTGAAATATACGCCCTTATAAATATTTTAATTTGTCTTTTGCCGTTTCTCCAAACAGTGAATTTCATTATTTATAATGTTATTTTTTACGATTAAAACGAAAACCACGTGTTCTTTCAAGAAATTATTTCAAAGAATTTTTTAGATTTTTTTGTATTAAACAACCTTTCTCTTATATCATCTGTCATTTTAACAAAATTGTTTGTCTCAAAAATGTTTGTCTCCGAATTTTATTCCTACCTTGCATAGATTAACAACAAAATACAATTGTTTATTACTTTTTGTTTGATCAAAATTTGAATTATCAATTTTTCTAAAAAATTGAAAAATTTATTATGATAATCTTGTTGGGCTTTCGAAAATTAGCATTTTACTTTTCAAGTACTATGAACAAGTGTACAGAAATTTTTTGAATCATGAAAAAATGTGGTCTCAAAAACTTTCAAAATACGCTCACTTGGACATTTGACAAAAACTGGGGGGTAAAATTTTACACAAATCTAATACCTTCTCTGATGAGAATGTAAATTGAATCTTGTATTTTTCTTAGAAATGGTGCAAGATATCATAAATGAGGAAAAGAAATTTTTATGGAACTTTCTAAACTGTGCAAACTATTTTTTTAACATATTTAGTATCTGTTGTTTGCAAGAGAAACATAAAAATTGGATTTTATGAAGAAAAAAAATGTCCTAGCAAAAAAAACAACATATTTTGTCGCCGAGAGATTGTGACTTCAAGTGTAGAACCTCTCTGATTTGAAATGAGTTCGGTCCCTTCATATTTTTTTTTTAATTTCGAATTTTTTGGTTTCGCTGAGTAACCCCTAGTAGACAAATTTTCTGGCAGTCTGATGCCAGATTTGGCCCAGATCTGACAATGTCTAGACCGTCTAGTCATGAAAGTCTACTCCTACCCAGACCTGAGTTTTTTTCAACATTTTCGAAAAATTGCTTGGATGTCTTAAATTATATAAAATAAGAAATTAAAACTTTTGAAAATCATTTTTTTCTTCTCATTTTCTTGACAGTTTAGTCTGGCCGCAATCCATGCCATACAAATTTCTAAGTGTCAATCAGCCAACATTTTGTTCACGCTTTTCGAGAAACAGTCAGGGTGTATAAAATTATACAAAAGAAGGAATTAACGCTATTAAAAATCAATTTTTTTCTTATTTTCGTAGCAGTCTAGTCTGGTCCAGATCTGGGACTGATCCGCAATCCATACCATACAAATTTCTGACTGTCAATCCGCCAAATTTTTTAAAACACTTTTCGAAAAACGGTCAGGTTGTCTCAAACTATACAAAATAATAAATTAACACTATTAATAATAATTTTTTAAATCTTATTATCTTGACAGTCTAGTGTGGCCCAGATCTAGGACTAGTCCGCAAATTGTCAGGGCGTCTGAAATTATCCAAAATAAGAAATTAACACTATTCAAAATCAACCTTTTTTTCTTATTGCCTTGACAGACTAATCTGACCCAGATCTGGGACTGTTCTGCAATCTATACACCATTCAAATTTCTAAGCATAAATCAGCCAATTTTTTCACCATGTTATAAAAACTGTCAGGATGTCTAAAATCATTCAAAATGAGAAATTAACACTAATAAAAATTATTTTTTTCCTCAAAATTACACTCACTTTAATTTTTAATCGCTGTAAACTAGTTAATTGATTTAAATTATTTATTTTCAAATGATTTTATTCATATTCCCGTTAATAGTTAATTTATTTTACGTCTGTATGATCTCGTACAATAATAAGAAAATTAATAAAGAGAGAGAAAGAGTTAATAAACGGTATTTGAAAACTTTTTTGATATATGGTGGAATTGCACCAACCCTGCCAAGAAATAAATTTTTACGTTAATGAGCTTATTTTAATTTTTTTTCAGTTTCCATTATATAATGAGATCAATAAAGCTCATCATTTGATAACCAATCATATGAGAACTATATACAGAGGAGAGTACTCGAATATGTGATATTCTCGTAATATGAGAAAGCGGGGTATCAACTAAACTAAGAGACCCACTCTGTTGGTTCTATCACTAACTTGTAGCCCTTGAAGAAAGAGTAATTTCGTGGTATAGTCAAATTTCATTGGGCTTCTAAAGATTAAAGGCGAACTTTGAAATCGATTGTGGTCGCGTTCGTGGAAGGGAATTCTTTAAACCCTATTTATTATTCATTAAATATGTATTCAGCAGTAAAGTTCATCTGGAGTGATGGGGATTGAATAACTAAGTAGGAAAATATCGATCGTGTTGAAGTTTTTCATTGTACAGGTAGTACTGAATACGTCCAATCAAGTATTTTTTTGACCGAAGACAAATTGTCTTATTTCAAGAAATAATGTGTAAGTTCTTACTGAAAAAATGTAAATCAATCAACATATTCACCGACATTTTCGTATTCATTTTTAAAAATCTCGACTTCTTTACCGTTTTATGATCAATAATTCCTGCAAGTGTTAAAAAAATGCACTGTATACATAAAATTGAAATAGAATAAACTATAAAGTTTGATCAGCTCCATCATCAGATTCTGAGAACACGTTTTCAAAACAGTCAGAACCGCGATAGGAATATTCGTTGAACTGATTATAGATACTGTTTACGTCTGGTGTCAACTTCTCTAACAGGCAGGAACTTTTTATATCCGAAGTACCATATTAAATTCAAGATAATTGTTACTGCCGGGGTACACAAACTTCTTTCACAAGTTCTTATATATGTTCAGTTATTGGTGCCCTTGAAATTTTTTAAATATTCAATATCAAGCAGGTATTTATTTTCGAGGCTTGATGCCCTCAAAACAAATTATTGCACAAAGGTGCTTCAAACGGCTGTCAAATTCGCAAGGAGCAAACTAAATCTAAACAGTTAAGTTATTGAACGCAATATTTGAAGCACATAATCTAAAGGAAATTATACCGGTCGGTTCAGCTCGCCTTTTCCCGACAAATATCCTTTTTGTTGTTGTATTTTGTGATTGAAAATGGAGTGTTATTTCTCGCTTGAAAGTCGCGCAAGCTATGCAGTAACACGGTAGTATAGTTAGCACGCAATATTTTAATCACATAATCTAAAGCGAGATCTAAAGGCAATTATACTGAACCGTTTAGCTCGCTTTTTCCAGAAAATATTCTTGTTGTTGTTTGTAATTGAAAGTGGAGATTATTTTTTCTCGCTTGAAACTGGCGCGTTGTGTACATTACACGGGGTATACGAGTGGCCGGGTGCAAGACCGGCAAGCGCGGGTCTCGACAATCTTCCCAAGTTATTCACCAGGAGTCAGTATTTTTGGAATCGACATATCTAAAACAGGTTTTTACGATCCGGTAAATAAGTATAATATAATTTTTTTGGTTTCTTCACACAATTTTCGCTATGAAATGACTGTATTCGTACGGGCATTCATTTTCAATTGGCGAATTACCAAAATGAATGTATTAGAAACAAAAAAGCTTTCAAATGTCAAACGTAAAGGAAACAAAATGTGTAATTTAAGGGCATGTGATACTTAGAAAATTATCGATTTTACTAGTTTTAGGTTCACCCGGCTTTTTTTAAAAATAATTAATATTTTGTCTTAAAAAGTTGGGAAATGATAGCGAACATGCTAACGCATGTCCTTGCACACTTTTTTTTGTTAATACAACAAAATTTAATTATGTTAAATTTGATTAAATTTGCATGGCGCTTAGGAATTAGTATCGATTTTATCAGTGTTAGAATACCCCGGCTTTTTTCCTAGATTAATAAATATTATGTCTTCAAAATCTGAGGAATAATATCGAACATGCTAACGGTCGTCCCTGCACACCTTTTTTGTGGGTTGAGTACAAAAAAATTTTGTTTTGCTACAAACTTGTGCGTACGTTTCGAGGTTATGTGTGTTACAATTCTCCTGAGCGTTACTTCCAAACGACACAATATTTTTAGCCGAAAACTTTAGACTTACAAATAAACATATTAAATATATGTCCCGGAACTAACCTTGTTTGTAGGCAATCAAAAAAGTTTATTTCATAAATAATTTCCAAACTATCGGAAAGGCAAAGCTGAAAAACGACGTAACCTCAAAATAATACACATGCATAAAATTTGTATGCACATGCATAAAGCATGACCGAAAAATAAACATTTTCACGTATTACTGTTACTTGTTAGCAATTTCTGTCGTCGTTTTCGTACAAATAATTACTACTGGGCAATTTGATTATTTCCCATTACTTGTTAAACAATGTTTAATTGTTTCAATAAATGTAAATTATTTAAACAATTATTTTTTCCCCAAAAATGTAAGAATAATCTATTTTCTTATTGAATAGTAATAGTTGGTAATTGCTTAAAGTATTAGATTTTGTTTTAAAAATTATATAATTATTTAAACAATTAAATATTATCTTTTTACAAAATTTCTAAAAATTGAGCCAGAGATGTTTAATTTTTCTCAAATTCATATCCTAAACTACTTTTTCTTGAATAATAACATAATTTTTATACATTTCCTCTTGATTTTTAACATATCTCTATTTCTGTAAACAATTTTTATTTGCTTTAGCATTTTTTTTCGGTAACTTAAACTAAAAGGAAATAAAATAGAAGACATCCAATTAATCTTCTGACTGTACAGTTTATACAAAAATGTATTGACAATTTATTTATTCTTTAAACAAGTATAATTTGTTTAAAACAATTATTTTTCCAAAACATATTTTTTAAATCGTATCAAGCATTTCCAGTCCGATATTACTGTAATATATCTTTCAGCAGTATCAATTCGGTTAAATGTTTATCAATTGTTAAGTCTCGCAGGTAATGTTCGTAACTCATATTTTTCGTAACTTTCAATTTTTTCGTCAATTTCAAATTGGCTTGTCTTATGATTTGATTATTATAATTATTTTAGATAAATTGTACTAATTGCCCGTAGTTAACTAAGGTAATGTTTTTATCATTTTAATTATTTTAAATGACCTAAAATATAGCACTTCGTCCTCATAAATCTTGTTCAGGGAAAATGTTGAAACTTGAATCATAATTTGCATTCTTAAATGCACTTTTTCATATTATAATCATAGTCAAAATTGTAACACTACAAAGCACTCCAAATGTGATTCACAATCAAAGAACTACGTTCTTTATATAATTGTTAAATTTAAGTAATTGTTAAATAAATTTAAATTATTGAAACATTTATTTTTCCCAAAAAATAGTTTAAAAAATAGTATTTTCTTAATGAGGTGTGATAGATAGTCATTTTTTGAAGTATCACAATTTTTAAAAACATTATTTGATTATTTCAAAATATAATTATTCTTTCTTAACAAGATATATGAAAATTAATAAGATATTGACCTCTTTCCTCAAGTTGATATCCTATGCCACTTTTTATTTATTAGTCACGTCATTTTGAAACATTTCTTCCAATGTTTAACTTATTTCTACTTGTTTAAACCATTTTAAGTTGTTTCAGCAGTTTTATTTCAAAAACTTTTTAAAAGTAATATCAAATTAAACATATACAATTACTTTTCTGACCGTGTACAGTATAGAAGAAATGTATCCGCCATTTTTCATTCTTTTTAAACAAACTGAATTTTTTAAAATGATTATCTCTTCCGAAAAAGATTTTAAAAATAATATTTTATGAATTGAATATAATATTCAATGATTTCGAGGAGTAGTCAATTCTGCTACAAACTTTATGTCGTTGTTTATACAATTAATTTTTTTCCAAATTTTCTTCAAAATTGAGCACGGATGGTTTACGAATAAGAATTCTTTAAAGACTGACATGACGCTTTTAACATAGTTTGCTGCTTTAAATCATTCAATATCATGTTTCAATCAAAATCGACACAAATACACACACACATATATATGCATACGTGTATAACATACTGTCATGGAAAATGATAAAATTGATATTTGACGTGTTCCAATAAAATAATTGGATATGTTGTATTGTATTTCGTTTTTCTTTAAGTTATCGAAAAAAACTGCCGGCGCAAATAAAAATTGTTTACAGAAATAGAGATATTTTAAAAATGAGAAGAACTGTATAAAAATTATGTAATTATTCAAGAAAAAATATTTCAGGATACGAATTTGAGAAAAATTAAAAATCTCTGGCTCAATTTTTAGAAATGTTGAAAATAGACAATAATTAATTGTTTAAATAATTTACATTTATTGAAACAATTAAACATTGTTTAAAAAGTAATGGGAAATAATCAAATTTCCCAGTAGTAATTAGTTGTACGAAAACGACGACAGAAATTGGTAACAATTAACAGTAATGCGTTGAAATGTTTATTTTTTATTTTTGGTTTATGTTTGTGGCGATGAAAGGGGGGAGTAAAAAAGGGTTGAAAATAAAAGTTATTCTTATTGTCTTATTTCGTAGACGCTCGTCCTTGATCCACACACACACGCACTCACGCACACGCACATAGGTATA
>NC_046663.1:126887945-126894024 GCF_010883055.1 Belonocnema kinseyi
ATTCTATATTCAGTTTATTTAAATGTGGCAAATAAAGTAGATCTAAAATGTATGAATAACAATTTTTTTTGTTATTTATTACATTCATGATTTTTTTGCCTTGACGCGTATCATTTGTCGAACTTTAAACTATAAATGTTAAAAATTCTACATCTCCAAAATTTTGTAAATGTTAAATTACAAATTTTGTTTCTTTTACGTTTCATAGTTGAAAACTTTTTTGTTGCTAATACATTTATTTGGTAATTCGGCAATTGACAATGAATGCACGCATGAATATAGTCATTTCATAGCGAAAATTGTGTGAAGAAACCAAAAAAAAAATTATATTATACTTATTTATGGATTGTAAAAACCTGTTTTAGATATGTCGATTACAAAAATACTGACCCCTGGTGAGTAACTTGCCGGTCTTGCACCCGGCCACTGGTATACCCCCGTGTATTGTACACAATGCGCCAGTTTCAAGAGAGAAAAAATAATTTCAACTTTCAATTACAAAAAACAACAACAACAAGAATATTTTCTGGAAAAAGGGAGCTAAACGGTTCAGTTTAATTGCCTTTAGATGATGTGATTCAAATATTGCCGCCAAAAATGCATGCGTTTGGACGTAGTTTTGATGTACCCAAATTGACAGCCGTTTGAGGGACACGTGGGAATACAGGCGAGTTCCCCGCTTTCCGCTCATGGCCATCGTACTAACTATCCTACCGTCTTACTGTATAGCTCGCGCGACTTTCAAGTGAGAAATAACACTCCATTTTCAGTCACAAAATACAATAATTAAAAGGATTTTTTCAGGAAAAAGGGAGCTGAACCGACCGGTATAATACCTTTAGATTATGTGCTTAAAATAAGGCGTTAAAAAACTCAACCGTTTAGATTTAGTTTGCACCTTGCGAATTTGACAGCCCTTTGAAGCGCCTTAAGGGTATGTGATACTTAGAAAATTATCGATTTTACCAGTTTTAGGTTCCCTTTTCTTTTTTCCTAGACTAATAAATATTTTGTCTAAAAAAATTGGGAAATGATAGCGAACATGGTAACGGACGTGCCCGCACACTGTTTTATAGTATAATTCAGAAAATTTTAATTTTGCTCAATTTGATTAAGTTGTGTGGTGCTTAGGTATTTTTACCCGGGTAAAATTTGAATTGTCTTGACGTGAAAAGTTTCATTTTCTAAGAATAATAAGCGATACAGTTATAAACACCAATCAGAATTTAACTTGTCACTTCAGAAATCTGCCATTGTGTGAACTCTGATTCATGTCTAGTTCAAAATTCCGAGTCAAACTTAACTAAAATGTAAAATCAACTAAACTCCAACTAGTGAACAAAAAATCGGAAGATTTCAAAAGAAATCAGTATATTAGTAGCCAGTCTGAAAAATCAGTAGATCTTCCGAAAAATCAGTAGCAATGGCAGCGCTGGGCAGGTTCTGCACTTGAAGTCGCTGAATCTCTAGAAGACAAAATATGTTGTTTTTAGAGGATATTAGGTATGGTTACCAGACGCGCTGATTTCCCAGCACATGTCCTGATTTTTGTCCCTAGCGCCGATTTTCTGCTTTTTCATGAAATGTGCTGATTCTTACCCGAAATGGCAATCTTTGTCATTTTTCAAAATATAAAAAAATAAAAATATGTATATCTTGACCACAAAAATGGTTTTGCCCGCATAAAACGTATGAAGCATCTGTTTTTTATGTAACCAAAAATTTGTAAACAATATTTTTTTTAATTAGAAAAGATGGGATTTGTCCCTTTCACAGAAACTGCCTATATGTTTCTGGTCCTTCAACTTGTTTTTTTTTAGAATTTTATATGCAAATTTAGATTCACAATCAGGGGTAAAACTCGGAGAATAAATTTTAATACAAAATGCTATTAAGAAATGTCAGAGAGACTAAAAGAAAAGTGATCTATAACGTGAATTATTAAATGCAGTTAGGTTCGCAGGTAAAACTTATAGACAATATAAATCTGAAGCGCGGATTTTCAAAATATTGATGTAACAAATCCGAATCCTGTTAAACAATTTATATTTTGTCATCCACTTAATGCCTTGGTTAAAACATCGGCTATCATTCCTCCATTTGGAATATTTTTAATAGTCACTGTATTAACTTTTACTGCATCTCGAAAAAAATTGCGATTGAAAAATTAACGTTGTGATTAAATACCTGAATTGGAGTATTTCCTATCAAACCTAGTTCTTGAAAAAATCTTCAGAATTATATATAGCTTCCTTGGTCGCTTTGATTAAAGCCATACAGTCAGCGTTGATACTTATTTGAGATGGCAACCGTTTTTTGCTTCCTAGATCCCATGCAAATTTAGATTCACAATAAGGGGTAAAACTCAAAGAATAAATTTAAATTTCAAACAACCAGTGTGTCCTGATTTTTAAACTATACACACAAAAGCACTTTATAATATAGTTAATAACAGATTTGCACAGTTAAAAGAATTGCCTGCTCTGCTGCAATTGCTGTTTTCAGGGTATATTCTAAGGGGCAGTTCTAAAAAAAATGGGTAGTTCTAAACGTCACTTGGAAGATAAGGAAAAGAGAAAGGAAAGAGAGAGAGAGAGAAAGGGGGAAGGGGAGAGAGAGAGAGCAATACGTAAGCAAGAAAAATGCTTAAATTCGATTTTATGAAAAAAATCCTCCTCGACACTAAAGTTATATTATATTATTATATTATTCTCCTTCTGATAGTAAAGGTACGCATTTAAATACACAAAAACTCATAACAAATATTTTCCCACTAATCGCAAAAATAGGTATCGCCTAATTTCCTCCAAAAGCAACATATTTTGTCTCAGAGAGATTCTGCGACTTAAATTTTGAAAGAAAAAATGTAATTTTTAGATTTTCCATTATTTTGTATGCTGTCAAAATTTGAATTTCTGATATTTCAAGAAAATTCAAACAGTTATTATAATAATCTTGTAGGGAATTTCAAAATCAAACCTTTTCTTTTCTTGGCTATTTTTAATATCGTCCGTTATTTGGCTTAAGGCCATGTGACGAGAGGTTCACGTGACCTGGTCTTCAATTTTTCTTTCCCAACTTACGTCTAAAGGAAATGAGGTATCGCTCTGAAAGTTTGGGAAATGAAAGAGGAGGTAATAAAGTCCATGTCTCTGCTTTGTTCCGGTGGAAATTTTGAGAAAAATTTGTTTTTGAAGAAAATACCAGTGAAAGTTTTCTTTCCCAACTTACATCCACATGGAATGAGATATCGCGTAAAAAAATTGACACGATAAATATAAAGGCATGCACGAATGTGTCTCTGGTCCTAAATAATTAGAATAGTGAAAAAAGTTTTTTTTAATTACTATTTTGGAGAAATACCGAACGTGCTGTCGTCAAACCCTTCAGGCAATTTGCAATGTTGTCAACTGATGTTTACACTTGAAATCCAAATAAACATATTTCGTCTGACATACGTATGAGTCTGGAATCAGCTTTGTCAAAGCAGCACTAACGCAGCGAGTAGACAACTTCGAACTTCTAGGGGTCTGTGCGTAAAACAGATTGCACGATTACCGTCAGAGAAAGTTAAAAGTCAAATTTCTGCTGTAAAACCTAAATGTATCCGTCAATAATCATTATTTGCATGAATAAACTTTTTCTCCCTTCAACTCTTTGCAAGGCCACAAACAATTTTTTAATATTTATTAACATTTCCCGAAAAAAATTTCCGCATTATTTAAACTTTAATTTTTCAATATGGGTGAAAAAATATTGATCTTAGGGCTGACTTGATCAGCTGTTATACTCATCACATGGCTTTTAAAGATCTAATACCTTCTCAGATGAGAATGTAAAAATGATTGATTTGTCATGAATAATTTTTGGATAGTTCTATTTTTGGGTGTAATAGTAAAAAATAGAATTAAAAACATTTAAAAAAATTTAATTTTTTGATACCCCACACACGAGCCGAAAAATAAATTAAAAAACAAAAGTTGTGTTTCAGAATGTGCCCACGCAGCGGGCAGATTTTTTTATACTGTTAATGATGTTTTTCATGATTGAAGCAAAAACTACACATCCTATCAAAATGTGATTCATAACAAATTTTTAAATCTTTTTCAAATGCCTTAGGGCTATTTTGAGTTTTTTCATTTTAAAACATTCAAAGTGAAGAAAGGGAAAGCGAAGAGAGAAAAGAATGGTACTTGTGAAACTAGCGAAATAGGCACATAGGAGGGAGGTCATGACAAAGAAGTGGTTGTTATAGGGAAGCCCGGAGAGAATAGAGAATGATATGACATGGGTAGAAAGGAAGATGCAGCATAAATTAAGGAAAAACGGAAGGGAAAAAAAGAGAAAGATAACATAGGTTAAGTATGGAAGAATTCAAAAAGACGGAGTATTGTGGGATTGGCAGAGCCGAATCTAGGCACTAGGCTGAGTAGGCTGCAGCCTCGGGGCATCCATCACAAAGGGACATCCACTTCACCAGAAAAATTAAAAAATGAATATATAAATAAATGAAATTTTTTTGAAATATTATTTTTTTCCTGGAAAAAACATGTATTTTATACTTTATTATAGTATATTAATTTCAATTTGCAAAGATCTATGAATAATAATTTTATTGAATTTTTTATTGAACAAAAACGAGAATCGTTTTCGGTATACGAAAGTAAAGCAATAAAATTATGTGGAAATGATGAATGTGCAGCTCAAACCAGAAGAAAGCGTCGGCGAAACGTTCGCTTAACTGATCTTAACAGCCCAAACACCTCAGAAGTTGACTTAACTCCTTCTGAAGCATTTAGAGTGAAAAGTTTTCTTCCAGTTATTGACCAGTTCACTGTATATTTAATTAATAGAATTTCGGCTCATAAAGAGGTTCATGATTTAATTGGATTTTTAAAAGATTTACTTGAAATAAGCTCTGACAAAATCGAGCAGTCCGCTAAGAAACTGTATGACTTCTACAAAGATGATTTGGATGAAAACCTTGGCACAGAGATTCTCCACTTCAAGGAGTTTTACCGTGAATTTATCGGCGACAAAGAAAAAGAGATGAGCTTCGAACTTTTTATGCTTAAGCTATTAATTAGAAAAAATGTGGAAGCAAGTTTTCCAAATGTAGAGATACTTCTGAAAATTTATTTCTACACGATGGCAACCAACTGCAGCGGTGAACGCTCTTTTTCGAAAATAAAATTGATTAACATTTTAAGTACTGCATATGATGTCTTAAGAAATTTAGACACATCGGATATTGTCAGCGACTTTGCTGATAAAAAAGCAAAAAAGAAAATGTTTTAATTCATACTTCTATTGTTTTTAATTCGTTTAAGGTGCCTCATTTGGAGAAAATGTCAAAGTAGTATGTATAATCGCGAAGACGGTCTTGTCATTTCATAATGTAGGACGTATACTGTGTTCTAACAAATTACGTTTCAGGCAATAAAAATGTAACTAGTCATTTGATACTTACCAAAAATAATGTTTTAAACAAATTTCCTGTCCAATATCTTGTCCAAGCCAATGTTTTCATCAAACAATGTTTCCATCGACGCGACTTATGTGCAGCATATGCTAACGGCGTTACAAAACAAATGTCATGATTTCGCTGCCCTTAAGTGAGCATCCACCACATTTTTAGCCTATAGGCCTCCGCGGCTTATTCCGGCTCTGGGGATTGGGATTATTATTACACCATTAAGCCATTTCCCTTTCGGGGTAGGCGTGACTCACTCGGCAGGGGAAAGGAGTAGTGTGTGGAAGGGATAGAGATTTTTTAATTGATCCAGAATTCTCGTGCTATTTAAGTAAATAACACGTTCGTTCCGCAACACTGCTCCGCCCCAGGCTGCTGATCAATCTCTCTAGCAATTACCCCAAGCGAAGAACCTCACGAAGTCGTTGTGTAAGGTTCCCCACTTGGGTCCACTAATAGCCAAGGTTGTTTCAGGCGTCATTCACTCTACTGACACTCTTTTTTTTAACTATTTTCCGCCATACTTTCCTGTCCTGGCATACTTCTCTAGCTTCTTTTATGTCCATGCATTTTTTCATGCAGGCTCTCGTGTTTCTGTGACTTCTT
>NC_046663.1:126894124-126902399 GCF_010883055.1 Belonocnema kinseyi
ATTGCGTTAATTTTACTCTTATCTTTTTCTTGATAAGTCCATGTCTCGCTATCGTATAGTACAGTCGGTACAAATATAGAATTATGTATTGCCATTTTAGCTCTATTTGATATATTTTTACTTCTGATAAGGTGACCTGCTCTACCAATAACCTTCTTACCTTCATTTATTCGTCTATCTAATTCCACATCTATCTTCCCGTCCCTAGTAAATAAGCTACCAAGGTATACGAACTTATCAACTTGTTCAAAAGGAAAGATATAGTAAGAAATGAGGTGTCGAGGAACTAGTAGAGAAAGGAACAGGAGACAGGAAAATAAGAAATAGTAAGAAGCAAAAAGAGACAAGAAACACAAGTAGGAAAAAATGGAAGATATGTTTACTGGAATATAGCAGAATTGGAGAGAAAGGATAGGGAGTTCATAAGAAATTTGACACAATGGATGAAATAATAATAATGGAGACGTGGATGGATGAAAAGAGATGGGAAACATTATGAGGAAGATTACCAAGAGGTTAAAAATGGCAAGTTGAAAATGAAAAGAGGAATAATAAAAAGAGCAGAGCAATGGGAGGAATTGTGATAAGGGTAAGGAATAAATGTATAACAGGGAAAGATAAAAAAGAGAGGAAAGAACAAAAAGAAGGATTAATAATAGAAGAGGTAAACATGGTAGGAGAGAAGTGGAAAGTAGTGGGAGGTTATGTGAACGGTGATATGCTAATCTAATGATAAGGTACTGAATAAGGGGTGAAAAAAGTTGTTAAAGAGTTGTTAAAGAGCTTTTAATTTAAAAAATGTTCAGCTTATGAAAAAATGTAATCATTCAATCTTTAATGATTCTAGCTTAAAATTGCTTTAAAATATACAATTGTTAGTAGTTTCTTGTTAGTAGCTTCTATTTTATACGCATAAAATTATTGAGCATTTGAATACAAAATTTTTAAATTGAAAAACTTTGAAATTTAATTTCAAATGTTTAAAATTTAAGACTTGGACTTTTAGTGCTTTACTTTGTTGCACAAATTTTATTGCTTCAGATGGACAAATTGTTGGGTTCAGAGGTCGATTTTTAAGTTTCATGAACCGCAAAAAATGTTTGCTTACCCGAAAAAACAGGAAATGACCAGAAATTTTTTTCTTTCATTAAAACGGCCACCCTGTATTAGGTTCGGCCTATATTTATTTATAAATAAAATTTTTCCTGGCGTTAAAAAAGAAAACATTTTTTTCTTCTTAAAAATTAAATAAATAAGGAATCATAATTTTATTCAATAAAAGTGTAAAAGCCTAATTAATTGAATTATCAGGTGGATTATATGGAATTGAAAAAATGTACACTTTAATGCCTCTCAATCTAAAGAAATTCCGTTTTTGTCCGCAGGGTCATCTAACGGCATTCAAATGCACTGATTGTACTCGATAGATCCGATCGAAAAAAGCATTAAATGGCATTCCACTTATTTGGTAATTCAACAACATTAAACGGCAAGGGTTCCAGTATAGGCCTTTGATCATTGCTTGAATAGGAAAGTTTGACGCCCTGAACAAAAGCAGATTAGTGCGCCCTTCGTATACCCCCCCCCCCCCCAATCCAACATGCAAAAAAATCAGACTTTATTTTAATTTCATGGTCAAAATGATAAATATAGTGAATTAAAAATATATAATTGTTTTATTTCAAATACATTTTTATAGCATTTACAATAATATGTAAGAATATATAAAATTTATAAGTATGACTGATTCCTAAAATTATAGTAGCAACTTCTCTCTCCTTGATTTCACGCTTGCAAATTCATCTATCACATCATCATATTCAAGAAATTTCGCTATTATGATTTCAATTGAGAACTTAGCCAAACTTTTTAATCGTATTTGTCCCGCATTTTCTGTAAAGTATTGCAAAGTCCGTCGCGCAATTTCACCGACTTATCTATAGGGCCATCCCTTTGGATTGCAATGCTTTGTTAATTATAATAATTTTTTCAAAAATTTTGTTCCAAATCAGAAAGGTGCAAATAAATTGTTTCAAGTTCACAGAAAATTAGTGACTTTAAGGCTATTTTACTAACACTTTTTTACGGAAAAGTATTACGGATATACCCAGGTGCCTCGCCCTAGTTACGGCACTGCCTCTTATCACGGAAGGCATTGCATTACATTCAACTGATTCGATTATTCAACTGCCAATGCCAAGAAGCTTGTTCGGATAAAAACGGAATTGGTAGAAATTGCATAGTTTTTAAGCATTAAAGTGTATACAATTTTTTCAATTACATGTCACCTACTTTAATGCTCTCCTTTTACAGAAATTGTTCATATCTAAGTTTATATCACAGAATAGGCTTGTTTATATTGTATGCTTTCCACATTTTTAAAGCTTTATTATTATCGCCACTCAGTTCAGAAATAAAAATATCGCCAAATATAATCTGAGGTATCAATCTCAGAAACTTTATATTCCCGAGTCGAAATATAGGCCCTGCTTTCACGCTCCAAGTGGAAGTATTGTCCCGTAATGGGAAATTGTAACAGCTTCGACTATTCTATTGTAACAGCATCGTCTTACCTCCTCACTTCTTCGTCTAGGCATGGGCCTTAGCGTGACAAAGGTTGTTTAACGCATCCCTTATGTAGGGAGCCAGTCTGCTTCCTACCTCTGAGCAGTAAAAATCAATAACCAATAGAGAAGTCCTGTTTCACAGTTCAGGCACTTATACAAAGAAAAGGTATATTATTCTCCAGACCATTACAAAATTGGCGATCCTGCCAGGATCCCATTTATGATATCCTGGGGAAAAGATATCTACGGAACACCCCCAGTAATTTCAAACAACGAGGATCTTCGACTCGAACCAAACCTCTACGGATTCTGTTCGCAGCCCAGGCAACGACCACCATCAGCCTCGGAAAGAAGCGCATCATCGAGCCACGCCCGATTTAATCGCATAGCAGCAGTAAGTCTACGGCCGTCGAAGTACGACTGCTATCTACCTGGCTGACACGAAACGAGAAGAAAGCAGAAAAAAAGTAAGCATTATTTTAGTTTTAAGATAGTTACGAATCTTTTTCAGATATTTCCTGAGTAGATAAGTCCTTCTCACATACGCTGAACGGTGATTTAATTGCATCGGCGTTTTAGATAAGGCTAATTGAGGAAATATTTCGGTGATTAGGCTGCATTCAGTAGGTACGACGTTGGTGCTCCACGTCCTCTGTCTCCTCTAATAAATCGACGATCTACTCTGAATTAACCTTCATGCGTTGTTGTAGTACGATCTCGAAGTTAAGGGTTTAAGATATATCAAATATTGTAAAATTAATAACGCGATTCGCGACACTCACGCCCGACACTCGTACATGGGACAAACTAGCGCCCCACGCCTACAGGGAAAATCTTAGCACACAATACCACACACAAACAGACACTTCTTCAGATTCTAATAGCAGTTCACGCAGATTAGACAATCCGTTTAGAACCGCACCCACCATGTCATCAGAAGATTTGAGGGAAGGTTTGAACAGTGAAACCAAGATTCCCCTATTGCTGATCCTAAGCAAATTGAAATTAATCGAGGATGTGCAACGGACCATGAGAGGCGACATGCGGACTTTGAACGAGGAAAATTTAGAAAAGGCCAACGAAATAAGAAATCTCGCTGGGATCAGCAATGCCCTTCTAACAGAGGACGAATCCATTCGAGAACGTGAATCTTCGGACGAGGATGCAGCACGTGAACCAGCTAAAAGAACCATTCGTTCCACTCCCCTAGTCCCGAATTCCTTAGAAAATGATATGTGCCAGCCAACGCCACTCGCACATAACAATACACCGATATGCGAGCCGTACAGCAGTGTAACAACAATGCATGCAACAGGAACCTTTGGGCCCGGTGATCAACCACCGCATTCCTTAACAGCCGATACGAGCCGGTTTTTTGTATCCCCGCACGACTATACAGAGCTGAAACGCAGCAGCGAGGCAACCGTCGAATTTAAGCCAGCCGCCTACATCCGTGCACGACGCCATACAGAGATTTAACACAGAAGGAAGGCAATCCTCAAATTCCTTCACTCACACAAGTGCATGCCATATGATAACGCTCGCTCATGGCTCAACACAGAGAGCCAACATATCAGCGAGGCAACGAGCAGCGATAGAAAACTTTGAACCTCTCTCTCTCAGGCAAAAGGGATTATCCGCACCGTAGAAGTTCTCAATAGTCACGATGACGTTGATGTGCACGACTTCGTTAATACTATTAAGCGTGCGAAGCTCAGATGCTCTCAACCAAATCTACTACTAGATTACATTATAACCGAAGAAATATTGGGAATGCTAAAAGAGCAATTAGGCATTGTGTCATAAACAGTTATGATGATTTGTACAGTTCCCGTAGGACGAATTTAGCAACTACAACTACTCTGGAAACTTGTAGAAGCAGATTAAAAGTTATACGACAAAATCATGATACTGTGCAAAATTATAATCAAAGATTTAGAAGTGCCTATAACGAGTTAATTTATACAATTCAGTCCGAATACTTGTCCGGAATAGAGCTCAAATTAGCCCTTTACATGGAGGAAAAATCTGCTACTAAAAGATACGTGATGAACCTCCGAGAAAACATTAGTAATCAAGTGCGACCCTTTAAGCCTAAATCTTTAAATGAAGCTCTGCAGGAGGCTCTTGAGGCAGAAGTGTGGTGTAGAGGACGTCTCCGTACAAAAGTCTTGTCGGCGCCTCAACCGCCATAATCCCACAACAACAGACTGCCGATGAGAAGTACGGGATCAACCACAGAACGAAACCAGCAGCCACAAATGCGGAACCAACGCTCCGACTATTTATGTTTTATATTTTAAGAAACCAGGTCACTTTGAGAGACAATGCTTAATCAAACTTAGGCAACAGGGTTTTCACAACGGAACGAACCAGAAAAGACCACCGGGAGTAAGGAATATTCTGGATATGGAGGATTTACAAAACCCGTTAGAATGTTGCGAAGTAACAGAGGAGGAACAAAACCAGCTCGACAACTACGAGGAATCTGCAGAGTTTCAGTAATTAGCGGACAATTACAGTCCATACATGGAAGATATTTAGACGGAACTTCCTACAGATTGTTATTAGATTCTGTAACCGCGATAAATCTAATAAAGAAATCGGAAGTCCCAACAGAAAAGACACCATTTAACATAAAAAAGTTTTTCCATGGGGAGACCTATACATCATTAAAATCAAGCGGTAAGAATGCCATATTTAGGAAAACTGCATCTCTTCCATATAATTGATGATGATTCCCCCTTACCAGAGGTAGGTATCATTGGCCTGCCTTTTTATAACACGTTTGAAAGATACCATTTGACTAAGAACTTCCTTTACGTAGACAATAAAAAGTTACCCCTTTATGAGGACGGTACATTTTAACCTGGTAATACAGCACAGATAACCCGCATAAAAGTAATTGACAAAGATCAAGACATTTACATAGAAAATGAAAAATTAGCTCCTGACGGCGTTTACAAAATAGAAAATCACGAGTTAGTTGAACCCCTGTAGAATTATGCTAAAGACCCGTTGATAATACCACAAAAAATCGAGTACGCAGCAATATAGCAAATTAAAGAAACGAATAGAATGAGTGCTACTTCAGTTGAAAAAAAAACAGGTAAACAGGATTTAAGATTCAATAAGCAAGACTAGATTGAATTACGTAGAAACAGCGGAAGCTCCTAAATTATGGAAAATAATATCGGGGTACAGTGATGTTTACAACCTCAAAGGAGACCCGTTTCCATTTACTGATCTAGTGGAACATGAAATCGTTTTAAAAACAGGAAAAATAGTACATTTAAAATTCTATCGTCCTCCTGAATGAGGACGCATGAATTGAAGGAAACAGGTGGCATAAGAGACTCAACATCACCCTACAATTCACCGATTTGGGTTCCCCCAAAAAAAGGAAGACGCATCTGTTAAGAAGAAATGGCGAATAATAATCACTTTTCGCAAGATAAACGAAGACATAGAACAAGATGCTTATCCACTGCCCATTATTGAAGACATTTTGGACCAATTAGGGAATGCAACATTCTTTTCAGCCTTCGACCTCAGCTCTGGTTTTCACCAAATCCCAGTGAGTGAGACTCAAAAAAATATATGGCTTTTTCACTACCAGAAGGACATTAAAGCTTCAGCCTGACAAGTGCGAGCATTCACGTGCAGAACTCGAATATTTATGACACTTGTTGACTCTGGAGGGTGTAAAACTTAAACCCGCAAATTACAGGCAGTACGAGATTTTAAACCACCACAGAATTTCACACAGAAGGAAACACCTTTCGACTGCTCAACAAATTGTCAAGAATCTTTTTACCAAATAGAAAACCTATGATGCTCAGCACCGGTTTTGGGATTTCCAAACTACAAGGAGAAATTCATTTTAACGACAGACGCATCTAATCACGGATTAGGCGCAGTATTATCTCAAAAGAATCACCCCTGTTGTTACATATCAAGGTCGTTAAACAAAGCCGAGATTAATTATAATACAACGGAGAAGAAACTATTGGCAATATATTCGGCATGCAAAAGGTTAAGACAGTGCCTTTTTGGGAGAAAGTTTACAGTCCAAACGGACCATTAGGCATTAACATGGCTACTCAACGTGGAATATCCCTCTTCACGATTGTTAAGATGGAGATCACGTTTGGAGAAATATTGTTACACTGTCGAACACGCAAAAGAAAGGAAAATAAAGCCGCAGATTGTCTACCTAGACTATTTCCAATTCAGCAAGAATGGATTACTAGTAGGACACCCAGCAGAAAAAATGTGAAATCGAACGCAGGTGAAACGCTCTGGAGAACTATACCCAAAGAACGGAAAGGAAGTCAAGCAACATCTCTGTACAAATTACCTCAATTTAATGAAACCGAGTGGCTGAATGTGTTAGTAAAAATAAACAAAGATACCATGACCTCCAAGTTATCTATTTTACGATACCACTTTATTGACCCAATGATCACCCCTTTATAAAAAGTGAAAATAAGGGACCACCTCAACTTCTTGAGCCACAAATATGACAATATGAAAGAATCATCCCAGACACACCTGTCAACCCGAACGACAAAATAGCCATGGATATTTTCGATTCATTGCCTTTGACACTATCAGGGCATGAATACATCCTCAGCACAGTCGCGGATCTAGAGAAGGGTATGGGGGAGGGGGCACACAATAATTACCCTCTTCCTTCCACTTTCAAGGGAGAGATTAATAATAATTTTATTTATTCTTTACCCGGTTCAAATCCGGGCTGAGGTAGGTTTTTTCTTGTTGCCAAACAATTATTTGTATGAGAAAATCGTTTTAACGAATCAAACTGATATTATTTATAAATGAGCGCTATCATTTTCGATGTCCTAAATTAAAAAATAAATCAACAAGGTTATGAATTTTCAAAAATTATACCATTTCAAGCAATTTGAAGTTAAAAACTTTAAAAACTGAAAGATTAAAATTGTTTATCGAACACTTTTTAAATTAGAAGTTAAATTATTTTAATTTCGAGTCGTTGCAAATGAATAATTGTTCAATTATTATTTACACATAGAAATTTTTTAATTTTAAATCTTCTAAAATATTTTATAAAAGTATATTTTCTTACTAAAAAATCACTTTAAATATTTCCAGTTACCTCCAAAAAAAATGCATGATCTCCAAATATTTTAAAATGCCTAAAAGCCTACCAAATTTTGTATTAAAATCTTTAAAAATCTACATTTTCTTTAAAATATTTTGGAAACTTTACATTATTATTTTTACAGTTTTGAAAATTTTTTAAAATCTTTTTAAATATTCTCTTGAAATTGATTTTTCAAAATAAAAAATTATTGTCAATTTTGTAAGGAGTCTAAATAAATTTTATTTTTATTTTCAAACTTTTCAAAATGCTTGAAAAGCTTCTAAATTTTTTGTTTAAAGTCTTAGAAAATCTACATTTTGTTAAAAAAATTTTGACATCCTTTAAAATTTCAACTTATTTTTGAACTTGTTCGAAACTTTTAAATATCTCTTAAACTTATTCCTATTTTTTCAAATTCATAACTATTCAATTGTTATTTCTTTATCAAAATTTTTTATTGTTATGAAATATTCCTAAATACGAGGGTGAATCAAATATTAACCGGATTTCTTTTTTAATATTTATTTATTTATAAAACAATACAAAAATACTATTGATTATTTTTCTACATAGTCTCCTT
>NC_046663.1:126902499-126918836 GCF_010883055.1 Belonocnema kinseyi
TAATACACTACATTACAAGAACCTACACTGTGAGAGTGCTTGCGATTGGCTAAGAAAAGTATTTGTAAAATTCCGGTTTATATTTGATCCACCCTCGTATTCTGCTGAAATTAATTTTTCGAAATAAAAAAATCATTTTGAATTTTACCAGGAATCCTAAGACAATTATTTTACTATATTAAAACCTTTCATAATCCTTAAAAGGTTTACAATTTTAATTTTAAAAATTAGAAGTATTTCCTCAGCTTACTCGCATTTTTCTAAATGAATACATTCTTATCTGTTACTCACACATCAAAATTCAAAATTCTCGCTTATAAATAAACATTTTTTTAACAGAACAATAGAATTAACGTTGTGACGTTCTAAGTTTGAGTTTAGCTCTCTGAAATTTTAACGATTCAAGGATTTTTGTTTCAAACAACTTAGTTTCGAATTGTTTAGTTTTTAATATTCCATTTTAAATAAACACTCATACATTGTTTATTATTAGAAAATTGCTCTTTTTCTTAATTAAAAATGTTTAAATTGATAAGGTTAAAAATGGTATATTTTCCACTGAAACAAAAGAATGTTTATAAAGTTACAGTTGGAAGTTTACGTTTGATTAACTACTAAGGCTTTTGAATTGAAGTAGTTCAATCTTTAACGTAAAAATCTGAAAATTGTTCAATTTTAACTATTTAGAATCGCCCCATACAATCATTTAATTATTGTTCAATTTCGAATACACGAACTACAGTTAAATTTTTAAATCAATAATGAATTTATATTTATAGTTGATCAACTTAAAATGTTTTTTGTCGAAAAATTTCAATCGCAAAAGCTTTTATTCTTTTATTAAGTAAGCCTTCAAACTGCACTTTAAAATTCTTTAGATGGAAAATGTAACCTAAAAAATGAAAATCTAAAATGAAAAATTTGAATCGTAAAAAATTTTAGAATTACACATTGTATACCTAATGATTTCATTTTTGAAAAAGTTAACAATTACGCTTAGCATTAAAAAAAAGTTTAAATCAAACTTACTTTGAACTTACTTACAGGTGATTTTTTTAACTCGAAACTTTCAAAATATCTCGAAAAATAGGCAATCTATGAAAAAATGTTATGAATCAAAATTTAATCACTCTGAGATGTACATACACTGATGTTAAAATCGGTTCCCCAACACTGCCTCCTGGGGGTGGTGGTGGGGGCAAGTTCGAAATCTTAAATGGGAACCCCTACTTTTTATTGTATATTCGGATTCTTTGGATAAAAATGCGTATGATTTGTCTAAAACATTTTTCTCGTTTAGCGATACATGGCGCTGTAATCGACGAAATTTAATTTTTCTTCATTTTACTGTTACTGACAATGCACGCTTACGATTCTGCAATACATTAACAATCTCTTTTATTTTTAATTACCTATTTGGTAATTATTATTTAAAAAACATATAAAAACATATGTTCGTTCTTGCGCAGTAATTATTAAGTAATGCGTTTACGTTAACAGTGTTTCCTGAATATTCCTAAATGTTAGCTCTGGAATTATTGTAGATGGAAGTCAGCGGATGCTATCAAAACATTACGAAAGTGTTTACTTTTTTCTTTCCTTATATACAGTAAATTAGAAAAAATACATTTAAGATAAAACTCATTTTAGTTAGATCAAAGATTAATCCGAATACTACTTTACAATGGAGTATCTAACCGTAGGAGAAAAAATTGAAATGGTTCTGGTGTAAGCAGAAGTTTGAAGAAATCTTGATAATGATGTCAATCTCTACGCTCAGCATTTTCCGACTAGAACTGTGTCACGTGCTTCATTTTATCGCACTATTACAAAATTTACTACCGATGGAAGTGTTCGACCTAAGAAAAAGACCCGTACAACAACAGTCACTGGAGAAAATAATGCAATTGCTGTATTGTCTACAGTGGCCAATAATCCTCACGTTAGTACACGAGAAATTGCTCGTGATTCCGAAATGTCTCAGAGCAGTATTTGAAAAATTTTGGAACGTAATAAATTTCCTTCGTATCATGTCTCTTTACATCAAGAACTTCATGGCGTTGATTTCCAAAATCGGGAAACTTTTTGTCAGTGGGTACGTGAACAAATACAACAGAATCCACACTTTTTTCGTTATGCATTATTCTCTGACGAGTTGTCTTTTACAAACCACGGAATAGTTAATCGACACAACATGTGCTACTGAAGTATTGAAAATCCGCAGTGGCTTCTTGAAGTTGAACACCAGGGCCAATGGTCTGTCAACATATGGTGTGAAATAATTGACAACAAACTTATCGGTCTGCAGATTATCGAAGACTTGAACTTAGTCATACGGCAGAACATGTAGTTTCAACATGATGGCTGTCCGGCACA
This sequence comes from Belonocnema kinseyi, assembly GCF_010883055.1. Lineage (NCBI taxonomy): Eukaryota > Metazoa > Arthropoda > Insecta > Hymenoptera > Cynipidae > Belonocnema > Belonocnema kinseyi. Next base: position 126,904,876 of record NC_046663.1, read on the forward strand.
CTATTCAGCGGTAGCACGAGAAGTTCTTGATCGTGATTTCAATGGTCGCTGGATTGGTAGAGGCGGTCCGATAAATTGGCCTGCAAGATCACCAGATTTCTTTTTGTGGGGCTATCTGAAAGACAAGGTATACAAAGAAAACCCAACAACACGTGAGAATATGATTGACCGAATTACAAGAGCATGTGCTGAAATTCAAGAAGATACACTTCTCCGCTGGATAAATTCATTTTAATTACGGACTAATAAGTGCATTGAAGCCGAAGGTCATGATTTTGAGCACTTACTTTAATTAAAACATGATTCCCTGAGTACCTCAAATCGTGAGAGGCGAGGGGGCTCACGTTAATCAAGCAACCCAAATCGTGAGAGGCAAGGGGACTCACGTTAATCAAACACCCCGAAGGGAACAGAAAACTGCTCCGTCCACGTCGTTATTCCTCGGTTACGCTAAAAGTAGTAGTTTTCTTTAAGACTAATGTCGAGTATTGCAGAATCGGGGGCGGTGTAGGGGAACCGATTTTAATATCAGTGTATGTACTCCTCAGAGTGAATAAATTTTGATTCATAACATTTTTTCATAGAATTCCTATTCTCCGAGATATTTGAAAGTTTCAAGTTAAAAAAATCACCCTGTATATATTGTGATATAAAATTCTTGATATTTCAAGTGATTGGATAGATTTATCTTCTAAAAACTTGTAAAATTCCCGGTGAAAGAAAAAATACACTATCCCTTCTCGGTCTAAAATAATTCCCAGTCATTTCCCAGTTTCCCGGTCCAGCGGTCACCCTAAATTGTGATATTTCAGAACCTAATTTCTTTCTTCTCGAAAGATAATTCATATTTCGTGCTTGGTGTCTTAACAATTTTTTATTAAAGAACCAATTAATATAATATATAGTTACATAATTCTGACATTTTTCCATTTTTTAAAAGCACAATCTTCTGATTTTTAAGTCTTATTTTTTTTAATGTATGCAATCTCTAGTTGATTTTCGCAGTTCTTCAGTTCTTGGTATCAGCTTGACCTTTTGGTATCATAACGGCAAACATTTTCTTTTTATAACGAAGCCAAGAATGAAGAATCTTGAAAAAACTTATCTTCAAAAAATTAAAGTCGCCTTAAAATAGCCAGAATACAGAAATAAAATATTTACCATTATTGATTGTTGTAAAAAGTTACCTCACAAATCTCGCAATCAGCTGAGTTCGCTCCCTGTTCAACTTAAATGGTTATTCACAATAAAACGATGTCTCATCTCATACATCCATGAGAGAATTCGAGACCCTGATTGGCTTCGAGAATTACATGGTTGGCAATCTACATTGGCTGTCAGGCTCTCTTGTCGCATGTGGATACGACGCAAGAGTGGCAGCGCCAGTGTTGTGAATACATTGTAACATTGATATGCGTTACCAGAGTATCTATACGTAACTACATGATATAAAATGGGCGCAACAGTATACAGGATATGCTCCCAAAATATTTGATCTTAAAGAAGGGTTATTTGATCATTACATATACCTATGCAGCGCAACTAAGAATATCCTAACAGACCAAGGACAAAATTTCATATCCGAACTGGCACAAAACTATGAAAATCTGTTTAAAATTAAACATATACAAAATACAGTTTATAACTCACAAAGCAATGGAGCCCTCGTGAAAGCCCACTCGGCGATTTAGAATTTATTAAAAACAAGCATCGAGGACCATAACGCAGAATAGGGTAAAAACCTGAAAATAATTTGCATGGCATACAAAACTATGAAGCATGACGGTGCAGAATACTCACCCTTCAGACTGACCTTTAGAGGAAAGGCCAATTTGCCCTCAATGCTAAGCACAACACCTAACGGCAAGTATGAAGAACTACTTGACCTTTGGAAGCGTAGACATGAACACTGCTTTAAGAAGGCTATGGAGAAAATAGAAACACAGTAGTAGGGAATCAATGAACACGGAGCTCTTGTCAAACTTATTAACAACCATCAAGATAACAAACTTTCCCCTTTATGGGAAGGACCAGAAGTAATTGTAGAGAAACAAGAAAACAACAACTACACTGTACTTTTTAAAGACAAGGGAACTAGGATACACGCCAATCAACTTATGCCTTATCAACAATAATTTTGCAGATGAATTTGGCACTATTCCTCTTGTTACTACTAAGTTCAGTCAAAGCGGAAGTCAGTACAAGTGACTTGGATGGAGGAATTTTCTATTCAGAAGAGATGGGACAAGCTAATCTGTATCACGAAACTTGGAACCACATACTTGGAGTAAGTAATAATAATATAGAAGAACGATTCGTCTCATTGCGAAAAATTTATGCAATTACGTCAAACCTCCTCTGCAATGTATGTCCTAAAACATTTGAGCGCAAACTGATCAATTCGTGTATAGAGCGTTTAGAGAACCAGAAAAACCTGCTGTATCAGCTATTGGTAGAACCCGTGTTAACAGAAAGTTGTTCAATTTTGTAGGAGACATTTCAAAAACACTTTTTTGAACTCGAAGTTCACAGGATATGAGCTACATTAATTAGGAGCTTGATGAATGTTTATTAATAATAAAATATTGTCACAAAGCATATCCAACCAAAATAGATTCTTTAAAATCTCATCAAGCTCAACATGTAATGATTTTAAGACTCTCAAATTGTATAATCAGGACACAATTAACCGCCTAAACCAGCTGGCAAACGAAACAAACTTATTAATAGATGCAATAAATGACGGGAAAAGCGGAATAACTCACCCTCAAATTCTGACGCCACGAATCCTGAGAAGTGAAATGAAAGAGTTCGAACATAAATTCAACACTGCATACATCATCCCTTTGAAGAAGTCTTACTTTCAACATATTATCGGCATCTGAACGATTAACGTGGCTATTTCAATGAATAGATTTATTTACTTCATTCAGATTCCTATCCCAGCAACAGAGACTTAAGAAATTAAACATTTAATAACTATTCCTAAACAAAGCCGTTCTTTCTTCCTAGCAATAATTCCAGACTACGAATACTTACTAATGGGACAAGGAGATACAACATACGTACCGACCGACAGAATATCTTTAGATAATTGTAAACACTACGGCGAAATTAAAATGTTCAAACGAATGCAACCCACTTACTTGATGTCAGAAATGCATAGTTGTGAAAATAGCATATTAAGAACGAATGTGAAAAGTATCAGTGACGAATGTAAATATTCCCCATATAAAATTATTAACGTTGCTGTAATTCAACTTACGGACGGATATATTTTTATCCCCTATGCGCCAATTGATGTCGATATGCTGCGTGAATCGGGACAAGATCAAATCAAAATTCAGGGTCCAACGAAAATTGTAAGCAAAGATAAATGTATACTGAATGGATTGAATATTGTATTTAAATTAAGTCCAACGAATACTCTTGGCAAAGAAATTAACTATAGAAAGAACTTATCAATACCATATACTGATGATCAACTAGATTCTATAAAAGGTAAGTTAATACCGCTAACTCAGGCAGTTACGTCCTTTAATCTAAAAAATCTAAAGCAATTGGTCGATGACATCGAGAACGCTGTAGACAAAGTCAGTAGGTACAGACGAACACCTACCTGGAGTGAACATGCGACTAACTGGGTACACTACCTAGGCTACCTTGCTATTGCGATAGTCATAGCGTTCGTAGGATACAAATGCAACGTGCTACGCTACTCTCAAACTGTATACTGAGAAAAATTTGTTTCTTCTGTGTCAAAACTGAAGTCACGCATCTACAACGGTCCATTATACCGCTGCTCCTATATTATATGATAGAGATATGGATTGTATAATCCAAACTACTGCTGTGAAATTAAGACCTATCAGAAAGGTTCAGAGACTAAACCCGATCTAAAACATGGACATCTAAGGAAACATGGGACTAGGCGTGACAAAGGTTGTTTAACGCATCCTTTGTGTAGGGAGACAGTCTGCTTCCTACCTCTTAGCAGTAAAGATCAATAACCAATAAAGAAGTCCTATCTCACAGTTCAGGCACTTATACAAAGAAAAGGTCTATTATTCTCCAGACCATTGAAAAATATTAACAATGAAAAAACATCTACTGCAGATCCTTGAAACTTAAAGAATTCGAACTAAAGTAAATATATACCAAAGATTTGGATGTAACATGCACTTAAAATAAACAATTGTTTCTTCAAAATATCATATTTTTAAACAAATGTATTTCTATATGCCGAGGGGTCGATCACTCCAATATTCCTGATACATTCACTAAATATTCCCATACACGTATTCTATCAATATTCTTGGTATTCTTGATATTCTTTATAATCTCAAAAATTTTTGATATTCCGAAATATCCCGAAATATTCACAAATATTCTGACGTATTCCTCAATTTCCCTTTGCGCTCTACAAGTTTTTAAAGATTCCAAATAATTTAAAATGATTTTAAAAAATGTCAAAAAAATTTCGAGAGTGTTCATGTATTATTGTGTAATTAAAATATTAATTCAAGTGTTTGGAAGGATTTTAATGAATTTCAACATAATTGAATGGGATTTAAAAATTCTTTTAAATTAGAAAAGATCAAACTTTATAAATCAATTTCAAAAGATTTCCCGTAATTTTAAAGAATTTTAAAAGATTTTGGAAGCGTACCAAAAAGTACAAGAATTTTCAAGAGATTTTAAAGACTTTAAAATACTTTTTATGAGTTCAAGAGATATTTAGAGATTTTAAGGAATTTTAGGGCATTTCAATCGATTTAATATAGCCTAAAAAGTCTGTAAAGAAATTGAAAATATTACAAAGCATTTTAAATCATTTTTAAAAAATTCAAAAGAATTTAAGGATCTTCATGTAATTTCAAAATATTTTTATCTATTAAAGAAATTTTGATGAGTTTCAAGGGATTTAATGGGAGTTACTTGATTTTAAACATTTTGAAGTATATAACCGAATTTCAAAAGATTTCGAATTATTGAAAAGAGTTCAAGATATTTTTAATTAATTTAAGGGATTTTCAGTAATTTTGAAAAATTTTTTAAGGAATTTCGGCAGAATTGAAATGAGTTTTAAGATTTTAAAGTAATTTTTAAATCTGACAAAAATTTGCAGACGGCCTTGCACAGCGGTAGGTTATATTTCAGATTTTTTTTTATACTTTAAGCTAGGCTAGCCGAGAGGCTTTAGGCGTTAGAAATGCGAAACTTACAGGGTTCGAACCCGCGGCGAATACAAATTTTCATAGCATGCGATTATAAATAGTTTAGTGATTGTGTAACAGTAAATAATTGTGTGCCTAAACATGTGAACAAATATTACAGTGTAATAGTAATAATATAATAATACAAAAACTTAATTTTTTGTGGCGAAAAATCGGTTATAATTTTATAGAACTTTTCTCTATTGTTTCGAGACTAGTTCAACGCAATGTAAAACAAAGACGATTTTAACCTTTATTAAACTACCCAGCCTATCCTCTATTATAGGATTAGATCTATAAAATTGAATGGATATTTTTTTCCGTGTGCAAAATAACTTGAAACATTACGCAAATGTCACTACGTCTTCTTCTTGCGCTACTTTTGTTAATTTTTCGGCAAATGATTTTATTCATTACAGGAAGGTACATTGTGGAGCGTTAAATTAAAAACAAAAACTAAGCCTCTAATTTGATTCCCCAAATGGCAGATTTGGAAATTTGTGCCCATAAGAGAGCTAAAGTAGGGGCAAAAATCGTATTGGAATATCCTCTACTTACGACTTTAGACCCTACAAATATTGGCGTAAAGAGTGTCAAAGTAGGGCCCATATTTCGACACGGGTTTCTTTAATATCATGAAAAAAATTACTTTTCACCATAAATGTATTTCGATATTATTTTTAATTTTTCAAAAGCAGCTCAAGTAACTAATATAATGGTTATATAAAATTATTGATTCTATTATTTGATTAAATAGCTTTTGAAAAATAAAAAATAATATCCAAATACACTTGTGATGACAAATCTTTTTCTCCAATGTGCAGAAATATATAACAGGGCGTTCAGTAACGGGGGGGGGGGGGTCGAAATTCAACCGAAAACCGCTTACGTGATTTAATAATGACTCCTATTGTACTGTACAAAAAACATGAGGAGAAAATCAAAAGAGTTATGCGAGATAAAAATCGGTGATTTTCACTGAATTTTATATTTAAAAATGTAATGGTCTGGAGAAATAATAGACCTTTTCTTTGTATAAGTGCCTGAACTGTGAGACAGGACTTCTTTATTTAACTTTTTACTGCTAAGAGGTAGGAAGCAGACTGACTCCCTACAGAAAGAATGCGTTAAAAAACTTTTGTCACGCTAAGGCCCATGTCTATACGAAGAAGTGGGGAGAATAGCCGATTCTGTTACAATAGAATAGTCGATGCTGTTACAATCCGCTTTTTAGATCGGGTTTAGTCTCTAAACCTTTCTGATAGGTCTTAATTTAACAGCAGTAGTTTGGATTCTACAATCCATATCTCTATCATCTAATATAGGAAAGGCGGTATAATGTACTGTTGACGATGCGGTGACTTCAGTTTTGACACAGAAGAAACAAATCTTTCTCGGTATACATTTAGAGAGTAGCGCAAGCACGTTGCATTTGTAGCCTACGAACGTTATGACTATCGCAATAGCAAGGTACCCTAAGGTAGTGTACCCAGTTAGTCGCATGTTCACTCCAGGTACGTGTTCGTATGTCCCTACCGACTTTTTCTACCGCGTTCTCGATGTCATCGACCGATTGCTTTAGATTGTTTAAAGTAAAGGACCAAATTTCCTAATTTTGTGGTATTAACTTATCTTTTATAGAGTCTAGATGGTCATCAGAGTTGGTGATCAGTATATGGTAGCGATAAGTTCTTTCTATAATGAATTTCTTTGACAAGAGTATTCGTTAGACTTAATTTTAATACAATATTCATTCCATTTAGTATGCATTTATCTTTGCTTACAATTTTCGTTGGACCCTCAATTTTAATTTTATCATGTCCCGATTCACACAGCACATATACATCAATTCGTTCATGGGGGATCAAAATATATCGGTAAGTAAGTTGTATAAAAGCAATGTTAATAATTTTAAAGGGGGAATATTTACATTCGTCACTAATACTTTTCACATTCGTTCTCAATATGCTATTCTCACAACTATGCGTTTCTGACATCAGGTTAGTGGGTTGCATTCGTTTGCACATTTTAATTTCGCCGTATTGTTTACAATTATCTAAAGATATTCTGTCGGTCGGTACGTATGTTGTGTGTCCTTGTCCCATTAGTAGGTATTCGTAGTCTGGGATTATTGCTAGGAAGACTGAACGGATTTCTTTAGGAATAGGTATTAAATGTTTAATTTCGTAAGTCTCTGTTTCTCGGATAGGAATATGAATGGAGTAGACAAATCTATTCTATGAAATAGCCACGTTAATCGTTGAGATGCCGATAATATGTTGAAATTTAGATTTCTTCAAAGGAATGGTGTATTTAGTGTTGAATTTATCTTCGAACTCTTTCATTTCGCTTATCAGGATTCCTGGTGTTAGAACTCGAGGGTGAATTATTCCGCTTTTCCCGTCATTTATTGCGTCTATTAATAAGTTAATATCTTCACTCAACTCATCGACTATCATCATGCAAACCGTCATTTGAATTGAAATCGCGATACTTTAAGTGTTTCGGTTTGTTCCGTTTGCCAGCTGGTTTATGCGGTTAATTGTGTCCTGGCTATGCAATTCGAGAGTCTTAAAATCATTAGATGCTGAGTTTAATAAGATTTTAATGATTCTAGTTTGATTGAATATGCTTTGTGATAATATTTTATTATTGTTAAATAATTCATCAAGTTCCTCATTAATGTAGGTCATATCCTGTGAACTGAGAGTTCAAAACAATGTTTTCGAAATGTCTCCTACAAAATTGAAAAGTCCTCTCTTAACACGGGTTCTACCTAATAGCTGATCCAGCAGATTTTTCTGATTCTCTAAACGCTCTATACGTGAATTGATGAGTTTGAGCTCAAATTCTTCAGGGCATACATTGCAGAGGAGGTTCGACGCAATCGCATAAATTTTTCGCAATGAGACGAATCTTTCTTCTATATTATCCGTACTTACTCCAAGTATGAGGTTCCAAGTTTCTTGATATAGATTAGCTTGACCCAGCTCTTCTGAATAGATAGTTACTCCGTCCAGGTTACTTGTACTGATTACCGCTTCGACTACACTCAGTAGTAACAAGATGAACAGTGTCAAATTCATCTGGAAAATTATTGATAATAAGGCATAAGTTGATTGGCGTGTATCCTAGTTCGTTTGTCGTTAAAAATACAGTGTAGTTGTTTTCTTGTTTCTCTACAATTACTACTGGTCCTTTCCATGAAGGAGAGAGTTTGTTATCTTGATGGTTGTTAATAAGTTTGACAAGATCTCCGGGTTCATAGATTCCCTGCGGTATGGCAATTCTCGAGTCTTACAGTTTTTTGTACTTGAGCTTTTGTGTTTCTATTTTCTCCTTAGCCTTCTTGAGGTAGTGTTAATGTCTACGCTCCCATAGGTCAAGTAGTTCTTCATACTTGACATTAGGTGTTGTGCTTAGCATTGAGGGCAAATTGGCCTCTCTTCCAAAGTCAGTTGAAAGGGTGAGTATCCTGTACCGTCATGCTTCATAGTGTTGTATGCCATGCAAATTATTTTCATGTTTTGATCCCATTCTGTGTTATGGTCCTCGATGCTTGTTTTTAATAAATTCCTAATCGTCGAGTAGGCTCTCTCAAGAGCTCCATTGCTTTGTGCGTGATAAACTGTAGTTTTTATATGTTTAATTCTAAACAGGTTTTCAAAGTTCTGTACTAGTTCGGATATGAAATTTCGTCCTTGGTCTGTTAGGATATACTTAGGTGCGCCGAATACAAATATATGTAATAATCAAATAACCCTTCTATAATATTTTCCGATTCCGTGTTCTTCAGAGGTATTAAGATCAAGTATTTTGTGAGCATATATTGTATGCTGAGGATGGATTCATGCCCTAATAGTGTCAAAGGCAATGGACCGAAGATATCCATGGCTATTTTGTCGTTAGGGTTGACAGGCGTGTCTGGGATGATTGCTTCACACTGCCTTTTAATTCTTACTGTCTTTTGTAATTGACATACCGGACATCGTTTAATGAAATGAATAATTTCCTGTTCCATATTTTTCCATTCTCCAAGGGTTCTGGCTCGTTCGATAGTCTCGTTTTCCCCAAAGTGTTGAGCAGTAATTGATCCGTGCAATTCTCTTACGATTTCTCCCTTTTCCTCTTGAGTAAGTTCTGCACGTGGTATGTAACACATGTGAAACTGCTGATCTTTATATTTGTGGCTCAAGAAGTTGAGGTAGTCCCTTATTTTCACATTTTCTAAAGGGGTGATCATTGGGTCTATAAAGTGGTATCGTGAAATAGATAGCTTGCAGGCCATGGCATCTTTATTTATCTTATCTAATACTTTCAGCCACTCGGTCTCATTAAATTGAGGTAACTTATATAGAGATGTTGCTTGACTTCCTTTCCATTCCTTGGATATGGTTCTCCAGAGCTTTCCACCTGCGTTAGGTTTTACATGTTCTCTACTGGGTGTTCTATTAGTAATCCATTTTTTATATTCATTGTGTCAATTATCTCTTCCATCCCTTAACTCTTCGTCATCCGAGATGAGTAGATCTGCATCCATGCGACGGCGGTAAGAACTTGTTGATGGTTGTAGTAAAACATTTTCCTCTCTGGACGTACTCGCAGTTTCTTCTCCTATTAATTTCTCCCCTCTTTCCGCGTCCAGCTCAACTTCTTCTGGTGTATTTTGTAGAGAATCTTCTTCTTGTTGAATTGGAAATAGTCTAAATAGGCAATCTGCGGCTTTATTTTCCTTTCCTTTTACGTGTTCGACAGTGTAACAATATTCCTCCAAACGTAATCTCCATCTTAACAATCGTGAAGAGGGATCTTTCACGTTGTGTAGCCATATTAATGCCTGATGGTCCGTTTGAATTGTAAACTTTCTTCCAAGAAGGTACTGTCTTAACCTTTTGCATGCCCAAACTATTGCTAAAAGTTCCTTCTCTGTTGTATTATAATAAATCTCGGCTTTGTTTTACGTCCTTGATATGTAACAACAGGTGTGACCGTTTTGGGATAATACTGCATCTAATCCGTGATTAGATGCGTCTGTCGTTAAAGTGAATTTATCCTTGTAGTTTGGAAATCTTAAAACCGGTGCTGAGCATAATAGTTTTTTTATTTGTTCAAAAGACTCTTGACAATTTTTTGACCAGTCAAAAGGTGTCTCCTTCTGTGTTAGATTTGTAAGAGGCTTACAAATTTGAGAGAAATTTTTTATAAATTTTCTATAATACCCTGCGAGTCCTAAAAATCTCTGAACTTGGGTTACATTCTGTGGTGGTTTAAAATCCCGTACTGCTTGTATTTTTGCGGGGTTAGATTTTGCACCGTCCTCAGTTAACAAGTGTCCTAAATATTCGAGTTCCGGACATAAATACTCGCACTTGTCAGGCTGAAGTTTTAATCCCGTTTCTCTCAGTCTGTCAAATAGGCTTACTAGGTTCTCGTTGTGTTCTTTTAAAGTTGAGCCGAATACGACAATGTCGTCGAGGTAAACAAAACGTTTTTTTCCTACCAATCCTTTTAAGGCATTGTCCATCATCCTTTGGAAAGTAGCGGGAGCATTTTTGAGTCCAAAGGGCATTCTATTAAATTCAAAATGTCCTTCTGGTGTTGAAAAAACCGTATACTTTTTTGAGGTCTTACTCATTGGAATTTGGTGAAACCCAGACCTGAGATCGAAGGCTGAAAAGAATTTTGCATTCCCTAATTGATCCAAAATGTCTTCAATGATGGGTAGTGGATAAGCATCTTGTTCTGTGTCTTCATTCACCTTCCGAATATCAATTACTGTTCGCCCATTCCTCCTACCAGACGCGTCTTCCTTTTTTGGGACAATCCAAATCGGTGAATTGAAGGGTGATTTTGAATCTCTTATGACACCTTTTTCCTTCAATTCATGCATTTGAGTTTTTATTTCCTCTTTATGGCATTCAGGAGGACGGTAGGATTTTCAATTTACTATTTTTCCTGTTTTTAAAACGATTTCATGTTCCACTAGATCAGTACATGGAAACGGGTCTCCTTCAAGGTTGTAAATATCACTTTAACCCACTATTATTTTCCATAATTTAGGAGCTTTCGCTTTTTCTACGTGCTTCAATCTAGTCTTGCTTAATAAATCTTGAATCCTGTTTACCTGATTTTTTTCCACTAAAGTAGCACTCATTCTATTTGTTTCTTTAATTTGCTCTATTGCTTCGTACTCGATTTTTTGTGATATTATCAACGGGTCTTTATCACAATTGTACAGGGGTACAACTAACTCTTCATTTTCTATTTTGTAAACACCGTCAAGGATTAATTTGTCATTTTCTATGTAAATGTCTTGATCTTTGTCAATTACTTTTATCCGGGTTATTTGTGCTGTATTGCCAGGTAATCTGTAGGAAGTTCCGTCTGAGTGTCTACAATGTATGGACTGTAATCGTCCGCTAATTGCTGAAACTCTGCAGATCCCTCGTAGTTGTCGAGCTGGTTTTGCTCTTCTTCTGTTACTTCGTAACATTCTAACGGGTTTTGTGAATCCTCCATATCCAGAATATTCCTTACTCCTGGTGGTCTTTTCTGGTTCGTTCCTTACAATAGTTACAGGTCATTTCAATTCTCTGCTGTAAGGGCAATCCATGGTTAGGGACGTCGGAGGGTTGGTTCCGCATTTGTGGCTGCTGCTTTTGTGCTGTAGGTGATCCCGTGCTTCTCATCGGCAGTCTGTTGTTGTGGGATTGTGGCGGTCGAGGCGACGACAAAACTTTTGTACGGAGGCGTTCTCTACACCACACTTCTGCTTCAAGTGCCTCCTGCAGAGCTTCATTCAAACATCTTGACTTTAAAGGTCGCACTTGATTACTAACGTCTTCTTGGAGGTTCATCACGTATCTTTTAGTAGCAGATTTTTCCTCCATTTGAAGGGCTAATTTGCGCTCTATTCCGGACGAGTATTCGGACTGAATTATATAAATTAACTCGTTAGAGGCACTTCTAAATCTTTGATTATAATTTTGTACAGTATCATGATTTTGCCGTATAACTTCTAATCTGCTTCTGCAAGTTTCCAGAGTAGTTGCAGTTGCTAAATTCGTCATAAGGGCACAGTATAGATCATCATAACTGTTTATAGAACAATGCCTAGTTACTCATTTAGCATTCCCAATAATTTTTTTGGTTATGATGTAATCTAGTAATAGATTTGGTTGAGAGCATCTGTGCTTCGCACACTTAACCGTATTAACAAAGTCGTGCACACCAACGTCGTCGTGACCATTGAGGACTTCTACGGTGCGGATAATATCTTTTGCCTGAGAGAGAGGTTCAAAGTCTTCTATCGCTGTTCGTTGCCTCGCTGATATGTTGCCCTTCTGTGTTGAGCCATGAGCGTGCATTGTCGCATGGCACGCACTTTTGTGAGTGAAGGAATTTGAGGGTTGCCTTCCATCTGTGTTGCGTCTCTGTTTAGCGTCGTGCAAGGAAGTAGTCGACTGGCTCAAAGTCGTCGGTTGCCTCGCTGCTGCGTTACAACTCTGTCTATTGTCGTGTGGGGATACAGACAACCATCTCGCATCGGCTGTTAAGGAATGCGGTGGTTGATCACCGGGCCCAAAGGTTCCTGTTGCATGCATTGACATTACACTGCTGTTCGGCTCGCTTCTCGGTGTATTGTTATGTGCGAGTGGCGTTTGCTGGCACATACCATTTTCTAAGGAATTCGGGACTAGGGGAGCGGGCTGAGTGGTTCTTTTAGATGGTCCAGGTGTTACTTCCTCGTCCGAAGATTAACGTTCTCGAATGTACTCGTCCTCTGTTAGAAGGGCATTGCTGATCCTAGCGAGATCCTTTATCTCGTTGAACCTTTTTAAATTTTCCTCGTTCAAAATCCTCATGTCGGCTCTCATGGTGCGTTGCACATCCTCGATTAATCTTAATTTGCTTAGGATCAGCAGTAGTGGATCCGTGGTTTCATTGGTCAAACCTTCCCTTAAATCTTCTGATGACATGGTGGTTGCGGTTCTAAACGTATTGTCTAATCCGCGTGAACTGCTATCAGAATCCGAAGAAGTGTCTGTTTGTGTGTGGTATTGTGTGCTAAGATTTTCCCTATTGGCGTGGAACGCCAGTTTGTCCTATTTATGAGTGTCGGGTGTGAGTGTCGCGAATCGCGTTATTAATTTTACAATATTTGATATTTTTAAACCCTTCGCTTGCGGGATCGCGCTACAACAATGCCTCAAGGTTAATTCAGAGTAAATCATCGGTTTATTAGAGGTGATAGAGGACGTGGAGCACCAACGTCGTACCTACTAACGCCAGCCTATTCACCGAAATATTTTCTTACTTAGCCTTATCGAAAACGCCGATGCAATTAAATCACCGTTCGACGTATGCGAAAAGGACTTATCTACTAAGGAAATATCTGAACAAGATTCGTAACTATCTTAAAACTAAAATAATGCTTACTTTTTTTTCTGCTTTCGTCTCGTTCCGTGTCAGCCAGGTAGATAACAATTGTACTTCGACGGCCGTAGACGTCCTGCTGCTATGCGGCAGAATCGGGCGTGGCTCGATGATGCGCTCCTTTCAGAGGCTTATCGCTTGGCTCAGCGGGCTCTCTCTCTGGGATGGGAAGATCGTCAGATCTTTTACCAAGGTTCCGTAGATGCCTTGGGTGTCTCGGCTTCTGGTGGTCGTTGCCTGGGCTGCGAACAGAATCCGTAGTGTCCTGGTTCGAGTCGAAGATCCTCGTTGTTTGAAATTACTGGGGGT
>NC_046663.1:126918936-126930453 GCF_010883055.1 Belonocnema kinseyi
TAAATTCATGTTTAAGTTAAATTACACAGAAAATTACTTGAGACTAATATTGTCTACTTTCTCATTCATTATTATAAAGTTATGAAAGAATAACTCATTTGGTATTCAGCTTTTAGAGAGTGAATTTGGGAGAAAATTTATGTCGGAAGCCGATTGTCTTGAAAATTTAAAACGGTACAACTAATAATAATAGAGGCCGTTCAGAAACTACGTTACACTAACAGGGGGAGGGTTTTAATAGGTTTTGTGACGATTTGAGATGAAAGTAGGTGAGAATTCATCTTTTTAGTTAAAATTTTTAGTATTGTTTTGAAAATTTAACAATTTTTTTGAAAATTCGTTTCATTGGTTAAAGATTAAACTATTTTGCTGAAAACTCGTTCTTTTTTCGAATGTATGACAAACGTTTTTTTGCTGGAAATTTAAATATCCCATTTTTGTTTGAAAATTTATTATTTTGAAATGAAAATACAACTATGCGATTTTTTATTGTGAATTCATATTTTTGGTTAAAGATTTAACTACCTACTTGGTTTAAAGTTGTAATACTATGTTAAACACTCACTTTATTGGTTAAATATTTAACTATTTTCTTTGGAAACTAAATCATTCTTTTTATTGAAAATTTAGTTATTTCATGATGCGTTGAAAATTAACCGTATTTAGATGAATATTCAACTATTTGCTAAAAAATTTATGTATTTTTTTTTGTAAATTCATCTTTCTGGGCAGAAAATTATTTTTATTGATTGAAAATTCAACTACTTGGTTTACATGTTCATCAGAGAACATATTAGATTTGTGTAAAATTTGGCTTCCACCAACCGTTTTGTAAGGTGTCTACGTTTTGAGACCATCTGAACCCAGATTTTCGAGAATGCTTCTATCTATCGGTGCGTGTGTAGATTTTTAGTTTGTCAGCACGCTACTTTTCGAAATAATTTACATATTGGATTGACATTTATTATAACTCTTTTAGTGTCCTAAGCTGAAGGTCAAGTTCGTTAGCCAGCTATTTTGGATAAAAATTCAAAAGTAAGAGCATTTTCAAAAATTTTGAGACCACTTTTTTACGATTTAATAAATGGGATTTATGGGATTTATAATAAAGGCTATTTAAAGTCCTCAAAAATACGAGCAACTGATCCTTATATCTTTTTTCGGTAACAAAAATTATCAGAGTTAAAGCATTTACAATATTTTGAAAAACAAACGAGAATGAAAATTTTAAGCCAAACAAAGCACGATATGAAAAAAAGTTCAGACAAGAAAAACGTTGCTTTTTGAACACCCTACAAGATTGTCATAACAGCTTTTGGAATTTTCTTTAAAAATCAATCGCTCCAATTTTGAGCTAAATAACGCGATACGGCGATAATGTTAATGATTAGAATTATTGGTATTAGCAAGATCTAATAAATTTCCGTTTACTGTTTTTGGATTGGATAAATAATTTAGTTTCAATTGTGAAAAATACTGTTACGAAAGAAAAATTCAATTTACCCACGAATTTTTGTATCGGATGCGCACTTTGTTTTAATCATAGGAACAAGACAATAAAAATACGTATGTTTCAATACCAATGCTTATTATGAATTGCAATAATCTAAATTTATTGAAATGATACATTTTTCGAGGTATCCCTGCAAAAAACGTCAAATTAAAAAGTATTGATTCGCATTCAAGAAATTTTGCCTGGAATTGCGCTTTTCAACAATTTTGCATTGGGGTAAAATTCAAAACTATATCGAATGCGATACCTCGCGTATAATGTATAAAACTTGAATGCGATTAAATGCGAGAAAAATAATAAAAGGATCATGTTGAATGCAAGAGTTTGCATTGATTTAAATGCTTCTGAATGCTACTGAATAAGAAAAAAGTTCAGAGCAAAATGAAAACTTTTTAATACGAGATTTCGCCTTTATTTGAATGCTATTGAGTGCTGATGAATCAGAGGAAGTTCAGAAAAAAAGTGAAAAGTTTTTAATGAGAGAATTTGCATTCATTTAAATGTTGCTATATCGGCAATAGAATTTGAATAATTTTCAATGTATAACAGAAACTTTATTTTTTGAACTTAAAGAAATATATTTCTGTGCGAGGAAAAGGGAAACAGCCCAAGTGCGAAGTCACATACAGCCCAACATTGGCCCATCGTCGGCAAAAATATGGCCGAAGCTCGGCTGCCATTATCGCACCAATGACGAAATGATAACTATGGCCTGCACTTGGCAGCCTAGGTTTGGCTGCCATTGTCGGCCCAACACTGGGTACCAGTATTGGACCAAACCTAGCTGCCATTATCGCACTAATGACGAAATGATAACTATGGCCTGCACTTGGCATCCAAGGCTTGGCTGCCATTGTCAGCCCAAAACTGGGTACCAATACTACTATAGTCTGAGTTCTAAGGATATGACGAAAAAGGTACGCGAATTGCCGGAGCTGAATAAACAATCTAGACTTGGTCCAATTTTGGCAGCCAAAGGTCGGCTTAGGTTATTGGGCCAATATCGGCATTTTAATCGGCCCAGTGTTGAGCCAGTGCTGGCAGCCTATATTGGCTACTTATATTTGCCGATCCTCCACCGATGCTTGGCCCAGGATGAGCACGTTATTGCGCCAAGTCTCACTTTTAGTACGGGGAACCATGTTTCACGGGGATTAACCAAAGCCTGGCCCAGTGACGGCACATTGCTAGGCCAAGTGTCACTTTTACTACAGCAAACCATGTTTTATTTAAATTGGCCCAAAGTTGAGCCAGTGCTGGCAGCCTATATTGACTATTTATTTTTGCCGATCCTCCACCGATGCTTGGTCCAGAATCGGCACTATATTTCGCCAAGCCTCACTTTTAGCACCTAATAAACCAATCTTACACGAAAGGTAAAAAAAATTTTATTGAAAAATTGTCAACATTCACGATGAAATTTGTTAAGTTCTGTTATTAAAAACTTTAAATCTTTATAAAAAATTACATTTTCCGTAATTGCAAAATGTTGTAAAGTAAGCTAAAAAACGAAATATTACGAGAAGAAAAATTGTAATCGATTTAAATTACTTATTTTAAAGGTTTTAGTAAGAATTATAGTTTAATGCTTCTTGTTTTCTAAAATGACTAATTGATATAAGCTGAATATTTTTCTTATAACATTTAATTGAATAAATATTAGAATTTATTACCTCAAATTTAAGTAACATAAGTAAAAAATGAATTAATTATTTACTTGTAGGTTATATAATGGAACATTGAAAATGATTTGCATGATATAAATCAATTCATTTTTAAAGTACCTCTATTTCAATTAAGTAATTTTTCAGAATTATGCTGGCGCTCTGAGATTAATATTTTCATTCAATTTTCAAAAGTATATGTAAAAATGTTTAAATTTTTTCCCTAAAATTAATATTAGATCCCTAAAAAATGAAATTTTTGTAAATAAAATTTAAAATCACTGAAACAAATTATTCCAGGCTTTTTATGTTGTGAACCATTTAATTCATTATTAGCTGATAATTTTCTTCACACTTTCTTCATATTGGCTTTAATTAGTGCAAAGGTTATTAATAAATAAGACGTATAGAAATTCTGTTTCAAAATTTAAAGGATAATATACACATAATGTAAAAATGATTTGAATGTTTCGATGAAAATAATTGTTTTATGTTTTTTATTGTGTGAACTGATTAATTCATTATCAACTGATTCTATTAAAAGTCACATTTTCTAGAATTAGTTTAAAAGTTTAAAATAAAATAAAATTTTTATAAATAAAATTTCTAATTAACAAAAAAATATAATACCTGAAACTGTAATTAATCTTTTATAATAGGATTTTAACAAGTTTAATATTTTTTGGTAAACAATTAAATTGAACTGTTTTATTCCAAATGATCTTTTTTTATTGAAAATTAATTTACACCTAATATTGATGAATATCATTTATTACAATTTTGTAACTCACTTTGATGATAATCATATTCTTTAGATAATGAACTTTTCATTTTTAAACCACAATTCTTATAAATCAACTTAGCAAAATTTGCGCACGCGCATTATAATAATCAATTTTGTTATAGGTAGAAAATCACACGTAATAAGCTTGTTGCCACTTGGTAAACTCTCCCCTGAAAATCTTGGTCAAGTCTTCAGTTTAAAATCTTTCTTTAAAATTGAACTAATAATTATTATATTTCAAATGAAATTGAGATTAATGGACTTATTTATTAAAAATGACACTTTAAACCAATAAATACTTGAAAACTTATCATGTGTGCTGAAGGTGTTGTGAAAAATGTGGTTTATTGAGGTAGATGGAGGGGAATGGTGTTATAACTGTTTTACAGAAAAATAGTCTTTTGACTTAAAAGTTTAAGGATTGGGACACATTTTTTGATTTCCTAACTGACAATTCTTTATTTGTTGAAAATTCGTTTTTCTAGATGAAAAATTAATAGTTTTAGTGGAAAAGTCATCTCTTTGGTTAAAAAATGTACTGTTTTTTTAAATTCTTTTTTTCGGAAATAAATTAATGTTTTGTGCGTAAAAGTAACTTTTCTACTTACGGTTTAAATTCGAATCTCTAATGGAAAATTAATCTTTATGATTGAAAATTCGTATCCTTATTTTTACAATGCATCTCTTGGCAGCATCTGCATTCGTTGATATATCAAATGTTACATTTCCTATCGAAAATCCATATTTTCAGGTTAAAAATTAAACCACTTTGTTCAAAATTTACATACTTGTTCGAAAATTCAACTCTGGTTAAAAATTTAAATAATTTGTTGAAATTCTTTTTTTTTAGAGATGTTCACCACTACGTTTTCATTGGGAATTTTTTTTTAATGCAACTCTTTTTTTGTTAAAGATTAATCTTTTTTGCTTGAAAATTTGTCCATTCAGTTTAATATTTATATTTGGAGGTTGGAAATTTAAGTATTTGGTTAAAAGTTAAACTATTCGGTTTTAAATGTAAATCTTTCATTAAAAAGTCAAATTTTTAACTAAGCCGTTTACACTGAAAATGAACCAGTTTAATTTTCAGTTTAAAAAAATTAATGATTTTTCAACCAAATAGTTACATTTTCATCCAAACATGTAACATTTTAACAAAATAGTTAAACTTTTAAATCAGTAGATAAATTTTCAACCAAAAACTAAAAAAGATGATTATTTTAAAATAATAACAGCTGAATTGAACCAAAAACTGCATTTCAAGAAATTTTTTAAGCTTTTAACCAGAGATAAATTTTTAACTGAAATAATGAATCTTCAACCAACAAAATTAATTTTTTAAAGGTCGTTTAACCATAAAACAATTAGAGAAATGTACAACAAAAAAGATTAATTTTCAACCAAAGAAAGAAAGAATTTTTGAACAA
Source organism: Belonocnema kinseyi (assembly GCF_010883055.1). Lineage (NCBI taxonomy): Eukaryota > Metazoa > Arthropoda > Insecta > Hymenoptera > Cynipidae > Belonocnema > Belonocnema kinseyi. Next base: position 126,924,325 of record NC_046663.1, read on the forward strand.
AAGAATTAAATTTTCAACTAAAGTTATGAATCTTTAGCACAAAAAATATCCATTTTCACTCAATTAGTTTAACATTTAACTAAGTAGTCGAATGCAAACAATTTTCAATCAAGACAGAACAAAAATTCAACTAAATTGTTGAATATTTTCAACAAAAAATTTCAAAAAACTGTTTCCTTATAGTTTAAAAATCAAGTAATTGGTTGAAAATTCGTATTTTTTGTAAAACATTAACCTTATTAAAAATAATCTTTTGAACATAGAATTTATTTTACAACAAAAGAAAGTTCTCTTACAATTTAATCTAAAAACAACATAATTCCTTTCCTGATCTATTCAGCGACTCGAAGTGCAGAACCTACATAATGTTAAATGGATTCGATCTCCTTTGAAATAATTTTCATAACACTGTTTTTATTTGTTGAAAATTAATTTTTTTAACAGCAAATTCAACTATGGCATTTTTAATAGAAAATTAAATTTTTAAATTAAAATGTCATCTTTTTTCGTTAAAAATATAACTAATTGTTTAAAAATTTATGGATTTTGTTAGAAATTAATCTTTTTTAGTAGAAAATTATTCATCTTGTTTGAAAGTTCATCTTGCTGATTGAGGATTCAACGATTTTTCGGACAATTCTTTTTTTTTTCAAAATTAATTTATTGAAGTGAAAATATTATTCATCTTGTTTGAAAATTCATCTTGCTGATTGAGAATTCAACGATTTTTCGGACAATTCTTTTTTTCAAAATTAATTTATTGAAGTGAAAATTTAACTTTCCGTTTTTGGTCAAAAATTTCTTCATATTTTTAATTACAATCTGTTTTGGTAGAGAAATCACTATTTATTTTCATACTATAGATTATTTAATCATACCATTTTTGTTGAAAATTGATATTTTAAATTGAAAATTGACCTTTTTTACTTAATAATTAAATTTTTTAATTTTTCTGTTTTGGTATAAAATGAATCCTTTTGGTTTAAAGTCGATATTTTTTCGTTAATGATTGAACTTTTTGGAAACAAATTTATCTGTTTTCATACAGTATTTGAAAATTCAGAATTTTGTTGAAAATTCGTCATTCTTGGTAGAAAAATAAACTTCCTAATTGAAATTTCATCTTTTTTTCGAGGATTCTATTATTTTGTTAAAAATTCCTTTCTCTGCGAAAGATTAATTTATTTAAGAGAAAATTCGATTATACCATTTTTGATAGAAAAATGATATTAAAAAAAATGGATCCTTTTTTGTTAAAAATTTAATTTTTTGTAAACCGTGTTTTTCAATGCTAGAGAATTGATATTTGAAAGTAAAAATTGATCTTTTTTAGTTGCAAATTCAACCTTTTGTTTGTAAAAGCACATATTTCGATCAAAATTCCGGTTTTTGGTAGGAAATTAGTCTCCATGGTAGAAAATTTACCTTTGTGATTAAGAACAAAACTATTAAGTTGCACATTCCTTTTTTTAAAATTAAATTCTTTAACTGAAACTTTAACAATCCAATTTTCAGTGCAACATTGAAATTTCAAATTAAAAATTGATATTTTTGTGTTGAAAATTCAATTATTTGTTTCAAACATCGTCTTTTTTATATAAAATTAATGTTCTTGGTTGAAAATGTATCCGTTTGTTTGAAAGTTGAACTATGTATTAGTAAATTCATCTATTTTGATCAATTTCAACTAATTTGTTGAAAATTTAATTGTTTGTTGTTAAATATTAATTCTTTTAACTAAAAAGGAATAATCCTATTTATGGCTCTATATATTTATATTTTTAATCAAAAATTTATCTTTTTTAGTTTAAAACCGCACTATTTGTTTGAAATTTGATCTTTTTGATTGAGGATTCAGCTATTTTATTAAAAATTTAAATGTACAAGTTTAGAATGAAAAATTAATTTTATAATTGAAAATTAATTTTTTTAGTTGAAAATTCGTCTTTTTGGTAGAAAATTAATTTTCTTTGTTAAAATCTTATCTTGTTTATTGACGATTCAACTATTTTCTTCATTTTTTTGTTGTTAAAAGTTCATGTCTTTAAGGAAAATTTTTATTATATCATTGTTGGTTGAAAACTGATAGTTTTTTGTAGAGAATTAATTTTATCGGTAAAAATGAATCTGTTTTTTATCAATTTAAAAAAAAATTTATACTCACTGATATATTTCCTCCGAAATAAATTAGACTTTTGTAGAGGAATTAAAACTGACTTAATACCATTTAGCAAAAAGCGCAAAAAGCAACTGACGGATGGTAATCCTCGGTTCTCTCCAATTTAATTAAATTAAACAACGATAGATAGCGCTGGCATCGCAATCCTTGCTACATCTTGAATAAAAATGGAGCGATTATACGGCAAAAGATTATCCAAGCAAGGTTAAAAACCGAAAATTATCTTCGATTCATGAAAAGTTTATCCGGCAAGGTTAATTTTTGTTGCGTTGACTCTTTCACCTGAAATCGATGTAAACTTTATCTTTTGTTTCTTCTGTGATCTGTTTTAGTTAAAATTTGAAATAATCTGTAGAAAATTTCGCTTTTTTTATTGAATATTAACTTTTCTAAACTAAAAACTGCATTATTCTATTTTTGTTTAAAATTTGATATTTTTTATTGAACCTTGATTTTTTTTGTTAAAAATGGAATTATTTGTTTGAAAATTTATGTATTTTGTTGAAAATTGGTGTTTTTTGTTAGAATCATAAAACTTCTTCTTTGAAAATTCATATTTTTGATTGAGAATTTAACTGTTTTGTTGAAAGTTCTCTTATACTTAGTCAAAAATTAATGTATGTAAGCTAAAATTGGATTATCCCATTTTTGGTAGAGAATTGATATTTGAAGTTAAAAATTGATCTTTTGTAGTTGAAAATTCAGTCATTTGTTTGAAAATGCACATAAAATGCAAAATGTTTTGTAAATTTTCGGAAATATTTTTTTTAATCACTCAGAATCTTGTAAAATTTCTGAATGTCTGAAACGGAAGCGAATTTTTCTTAAATTTAAAAAAATAATGTAAAAACTTTTCTTAAATATTCCGATTTTTTTCGTATAATTTATAGAAATGTTTTTGAAAAATTTGATCAAAAAATTAATATAAAAAAATCCTTTCAAATTTTCGTATTAATCTTAAGAATATTGTTTCATTCTCTTGAAACCTTTCATAGTTTAAAAAAAGTTTCTAAACATGTAATTCAAAATCTTTCAAACCTGATTTTTTTTCAATAATTTGTTTAAAGTTTTTTTTGTGCAGTGAAATTGGAAAAATTGATTAAAGTGCAATTTACTCGAAAGGCTAATTATAACTTTTGTGTTACGAAAGATATGAATGTTGATTTAGAATACATATGGGACATAACGTAAGTTAATTATTTCTATTACACAAAACCTGGAAGACGTGACAGGGTCATTGCATTTTTTCAATGTTTTGGCACTTTTTCCAAAACATTGAAAAAATGCAATGACCCTGCCAAGTTTTCCAATTTTTAAAATTTTTCTGTTTTGGTATAAAATGAATCCTTTTGGTTTAAAGTCGATATTTTTTCGTTAATGATTGAACTTTTTGGAAACAAATTTATCTGTTTTCATACAGTATTTGAAAATTCAGATAATATTCATATAATATTCAGATAAAATTCATATATATATTAAACAATCTTTTAAATTTTGAACGCTTTCAATTTATTTATGATTAATAATCTTTTGTAAATAAACTTCTAAGTTTACAATTCAAATTTTTAAGACTTGAATTCCATCAAGTGGAAAATTACTTATATTTAATAGTTGAAAATAAGATTTCGAAAGTTTTAGATTTGTATTGATTCCATTTTCAAAACTCTAATCTACAAAATTACAATATTTAACGTTCTGAAATTTTTCTTTTTTCTAAATTTCAATCTGAATCTTTTAAAAATTTCAAGAGATTTCAAAAGATTTTTAAGGACTTCAAATATTTGAAGATGTTTTAAAGGATGTCAAGGAATTTTAAATTTATTTTTATAATTTAAAGGAGTTTCAAATAATTTAAAAAATTTTAGCACAGTTATTTAAAACATTTTCAAAGTATGGTTGACATCTTTAATGGGTGTCAAGGTGTTTCAAAAGATTTGGAAGGTATCGAAATACTAGAGAGCATTTTAAAAGGTTCCAAGGAATTTTCAAGAGCTTTAAAATTTTTTTAAAGATTTCAGCAGATTGTTGATATTTGAGGATGCTTTAAAAGATGTCAAGGAATTTTCATCTTATTTTTATAATTTTAAGGAATTTCAAAGAATTTTAAAGAAGTACTTTAAAAATCTTAAGAAAATGGTCAAGGTAGGTCAACATTTTTTTGGAGGTATTGCAATATTTGAGAGTATTTCAAAATTTTGCAAGGAATCTTCAATTGATTACGGCAATTTAATATGAGGTTTTGAAAGATTTATTATATTTTAGGATATTTTAGCAGATTTCAAAGAATTCTCAATTGATTTCAATAATATAGTGTCAGATTGTAAAAGATTTGAAATATTTTTGGGGTTTTTAAATTTTCAAGAAATTTTCAAGAAATTTAAAAAGATTTTTAAGGATTTTAAATACTTGAGGATGTTTAAAAAGATGTCCATGAATTTTCAATTCATTTTTATAATTTAAAGGAATTTCAAAGAATTTTAACAATTATGGCAGGGTTGTTTAAAAAACTCCAAATTACCTTATAAATCTTGAAAAGATGTCAAGGTGTTCCAAAATATTTTGAAGGTTTCGAAATACTTCAGAGTATTTTAAAGGGTTCCAAGGAATTCTCAATTGATTACACTAAATGTATGGGAAAATGGCTTTCGGCTAAGCACTCATGATCAGCGAAGAGAACCAATCCCAGTAGCTTTTGCGAAATATTAAACTATTTCTGGCTCTTGATTCGGGTTCGCTTGTTCACTTCTATTAGCATTGTCTAGAATCCTTTGTAACAAGGAAGTTTGAGGATACTTTACGTGATGCTGGTGACGTGCATAACCCAGGAACCATAAAACGCATGCAATATGTGCGCAAGTGCCAAGAGTTCTGGCCCCTGACTTACATGTGCAGTAATAACCGAGAAGCGTTTCGTTATTGTCTGGTCCTATACCATCGATCTCATTGAACGCTATCCACAGCTGGTACCTTGTCGCATTTCGGAAACGAGAAAATACTCGTACTCTGATCAAACCAGGTTCATTAAGTCGCATATCTAGTTGAAACTACTCATCTTCTTCTCGTTGCAGCTTGTCTTGAACGTAAGATGGGGCAAGTTCTACTTGATACACGCCAATTGTTATGTCGCGTATTTCTTCCAATGTAAAGCGAGGAAATTGTCGTACTTGAAGTTCATGCAGGCGATTCCAATTTGAATTTTCGTAGCGCATATTGTCCACTTCTACGCGCGCTTGCACAATATTTGGCTCACGAGCTCTTGCTACATATTCTCTTGCAAGCTCTGATGTAGCGCCTTGCATCTCGATAACAGGATGGTATCGATTAATTATGGCACCAGCAATACGAAAGAAGTCCCTTAGATTGTGTACATGAGCCATCGGAATGGTTTTCTTGAAGAACTTGAAAATGGACTTTATGTGGCCATTTCTGGATTCCACTATCCATCAAGATTTCGTTATTAGCCGAGCTTCGTTTGCTTCTTCCGTTACCAATTGACTCTGTCCTTGTTGGAGAAATGGTGGTATCTTGGAAACAATTCCTAAGCGTTCTAAAAGTGGTTGGGCATCTCTATATCCACAGTCCTCTATAAAAATATCACCAAGTGACGTCCTTTATGTTTTCAGAATGACTGTCGAAGTAAGCGAAAGTTACTGCTCTTCTGCATGTAAGCGTAAGTTCCATCGATGATAGCAATAGCTCTGGGAATTTCTGGTTGTGGATTATAAAGTTCATTGAAGAATGATGTCACGTGTCTTTCAATGAATTCCTCTCTGCCTATCGCATTAAATCTAATGTTACCAGGCACAAATCGCTGCATTAAAGACTCTCTTACAGTATAAATGCCCATGCTTGTACAGTCTGTCAAGTTAAAGCGTGGGTGGCTTTACTCGCAGTCGGTAAGATGTATCGACATGATTTTGGTGTCAAAATATTAAGAAGAGCTCCCTCTT
>NC_046663.1:126930553-126952682 GCF_010883055.1 Belonocnema kinseyi
ACGTGGTAACAAGATGAGAATTGAAAGCAAACTGAATGTTAAATCAAAAAGCATGAAAGAGGGAGCTCTTCTTAATATTTTGACACCAAAATCATGTCGATGACAATAAAAGCGATAACTCTACATTCAACTGAAAGCTCTTATGGGCTTGAAAGGCAGAGGAATGTATTAATAAAACGAAGGAAAAATTCAGAAACAACAAAATAAAACAAATAAACACAAAAAGAGAATAAGATATACAACACAACTAACACAGAAGGGAACAGCTAGGAATTATTTCCTAAGCTTACCAATAAAATTACTATCCGCTCTCGAGACCTTTCACAAAAGAAATGACAAGCATACCATCGTCAATGGAAATAATAAGTGAATGCCGTTTAATATATGTTTAATATATATATATATATATATATATATATATGTTTAATATAATAATAAGTGAATGCCGAGGTATCAACTTTTTTAAGTCATTAGGCCTACTAACAGTTCGTCGCTAATTCTGAAGTCGTTCGCTTTTTGCTTTAAAAAGTGGCAGTCGTTCATCATGCAGCATTCACTCATTATTTCCATCGACGACGGTATGTTTGTCTGTCATTTCTTTTGTGAAAGGCCTTTGAAAAAGTGATTTCTTAGTCAAGTTCAAATCTTCTGCGCTTAGCGTTTGCCGTTCTGAGAAGCGCGCTATATGAGTGAACGCTGTTGACTCATATTGTCATTGGTTTGGCTAAACATGTGACTGACCACTTCTTGATGCCTGTTTCGTATACAGACATCGCTTGTGTCGCTAAAGCTACTAGGATTGGTTCTATTCGCTGATCATGGGCGCTTAGCGTTCGGCCTTCTGGCGAAGGGTGCACTGTTATTATCGATGTGCGCACTAGTTACTAATGTTACTTAGGATACTATTTCTGTCTTTAAAAAAGTAATTACTTAGTCAAGTTCAAATCTTGGGCGCTTAGCGTTTGATCGTTTCGAGAAGCGCACAATATAACTCATTGGTTTGGCTGAACATATTACTGAGTACTTTCTGATGCGTGATTCTTATAGTGACATCGCTTTTGTCACTCAAGTTACTAGGATTGGTTTTATTCGCTGATCTTGAGCGCTTAGCGTTCAACCCTCTTGCAAAGAGTAGAATGTTATTATCGGTATGTGCGCACTAGTTACTAATGTTACTTTGGGTAACATTTCTGCCTTTAAAGAAGTAATTAAGTAATCAAGTTAAAATCTTGGGCGCTTAGCGTTTGATCGTTTTTAGAAGCGCACTATATTTGTCAACGTTGTAGGCGAAAATATGATAGACCACGATCTGAACCATGATTTCTATGTTGACATCGCTTTTGTAACAAAATCTGTTGTAATTCGTTTTATTCGCTGATCTTGAGCGCTTAGCACCGCATAGCGCTAAAACTGTCCTTTTTTTGGATTGTTTTTACGGATATTTCATCCGGCACTTATAACCTTAAAAATTACAAAGCTTCAGCTAAATCCACCGAAAGCCATTTTCCCATACATTTAGTGCGGAGTTCTTTGTTTTCTGAAAATTTAACTATTCTGTAATGATTAAACATTAATTTTTGTATAGAAAATTAGACTTGGTGAAAAATAAATTTCTTTTGTGCAAAGTTCATGTATTTTATTACAAATTCTGTTTTTTTAGTATACAACTCAGCCTTTTGGATAAAAATTTAAATTTAACTATTTTGTTGAAAACAATTTCAACCATTTTTTTTAAATTTATGTATTTTATTCAAAATCTCTTTTTTTCTTGCAGAAAACTAATTGTTTTCGTTGAAAGTTGAACTATTTCTATTAAAAAATAGTCAAATAGTCATTAATATTCATATAATATTTTATAATTATAATATTAACATCAATAATATATATAATAGTAATAATATCCCTATTATATACACCTGAAAAACATAACCTCAAAATCGACTCATGCATGAAATTTAGAATAACGCGAATCATTAAAATCGCCAATTTCATTAATTTCTTCCTAATGGGGATCGAGATATAAATAAAAGACCACCGAAGTCTTTCTAAACTTTAAGATCGGCAACAAAGATTTCTTTGTGGTAACTAATTAAGCAGAAACTTAATTGGTCAATCATTTAAGAAACTGCTAACTTTCGTCATTTACCGATGCGCAACTTGCGCCTCCAAAATAACTCTTAGGTAATCCGCAAAGAGGGCGCAGTTATCAGCGCATGTTTTTCACATTCTCTTATTCCATTATCTCGGCAATCTCCCACCTCATCTTTGGTACTATTCTGATATTGGGTAAAGTTAGTGTAACATTGGTGTATTTTTAGTTATAAGTTAATGTTTTAGTTATTACTTGCATTCAATATAAACATGAACATTAAGTATTATTCCTGTGATGCATAGAATTTTTTATAAAATTTCATTGCTGATATAAAATGCGGTAGAAACTTATTGAGATTTTGAGGTTAATATTACATTTTGCAATTGAAGAGCGAACGGAGTATTTTTTTCGTATTAAGAAAAATGAGTGAAAGCTTAACTTTCGTAAAATTTTTGTAGTGCATTTTTGTAACTTTTCATATCAAAAATAGTATTTTATAGATTTTTGTAGATATAAGAATGATTTACATTAAATTGGCAAAAATAATCTAATTCTGCGACCAGCAGTTCGTTCTTGTATTCTCAAATTAATTCCTAAAGTCAAAATCTCAAAAAGTTGTTATCGAATTTTACACCAGCTTATATTTTACACCATTCTTCATAGAACTATTACTTAATGTTAATGTTTATATTAATAACAAATAATAGCGTAAATATTAACTTGTAATTAAAATTATATTAACCCTGCTGAAAGAAATCTCAGAGTATATCCTAAAGATTGCCAAGGCTCCGAGAAGCTTTGAGAAATTCTCCGCAAGCACTCAGGTAGATATATTTAATGGTGCAGATAGATCATTTAAATGCTTTGAAGGCTTTAAAATGTCCTTTCCGAAATTAAAATGAAAATAGTTCATAAATAACAAGCTGAGAGGCTTAAATTGAAATAAGAATTCGATCATAAAGTACAAGCAGACGCCCAGTATTGCGACGGTACGGGTGGCAAGATGGTGGTAAAGGCAAAGCGTTGATTCGTATATCGACTTCATTGACATATAGAAATGGACCGGTAATGCTGTGGGGAGAACGGCAATGGGCTGTAGAGAGAGAAAAAACATATGAGACGTAGACCTATCTTTTTCTAGATAAAGCAGATTGGTCGAGAATATTTTCGTCAGGTGAAGTTTGGCGCAGCACAGGACCGTGCTCTGTGTCGCGAGTGCCCCAATAATATAACGTTTATCGCACTTTTCAGAATTGATTTATTTATAATTTATTTAATTATAATTTATTGTAAATAAATATAAAAAATGGTGGCAGCTTGTGTAGTTTGTGGGCGTTGTCAAGACGTTTATATGGGGACATGTTTTCATACGTAAGTAAAGTTATTGAATATAGTAAAATAAAAAATGTTACAACAAAAACAAAACCTAAAAACATGAAGCTTTGTGCCTATGCAATACAAATGGTTATTTTTTATGTTATAGAAATATCGTTCAAATTTTTGACAGTTTTTGCATTATTTTTAAACTCACAAAACGATTATTATTGTAGCATTTTCAATCCAATTTCAAAAAGAATTCAAGGTTACCAAGTTTTTAAAATAATCTATCTGAAACAGGTTATTTTACATGAATGTTCTTTAAAATTCAATTTATTATAACTACAAATTTCTAATGTATTGTTTATCTTTTCTTTTAATTAACCGTAGAGAATTTTCAGGCAATACCCGGGGCCACCAATTCACTTGACATAGTCCTGAAATAGATAAAGGTAGGTCTACGTCTCATATGTTTTTTCTCTCTCTAAAGCCCATTTCTGTTCTCCCAAAGCGTTACCGGTCCATTTCTATATGTCGATGATCGACTTCGAATTTTGATTCGATTATTATTCACAACAGTGATCCAAAAATACTTGCGCATGCTTGAACTGTGTGGCGCTCATTAGCTCTAGTTCGCTTTCGTATTTAAAAATCAAGTACAGAGGCGCACCGTAGCCAATGAACATATGGAAATACGTTTGATTTTTTAAAAACTACTCACAAAAGTTAACAATAAAACAAATTTGCAAAAATGAATGTGATATTGAAAGAAAATGTAGAGTACACATTATTTCTATGTTTAACTAAAAATGTTAGTTTAATGCTTTTTCTGTTATGATTTATGAAAAAATCAATTAATTGTTAGTTGACTAATTTTTTCACAACATCGAACTAGATAAAGATTCAATTATAACTTTTTTTAAAATTAAGTATTCTATGTTGTGCAATAATTTTTTCTTAACATTTTGCTACCATATTAAAATTCCAGGGTTTTTGAAAAGAAGAAAAGGTTTCCTTTTTTACATCTGGGTAATCTTTTTTTTTTAATTTCAAAGAGATAAGTAAAATAAAATTATTGAAAAAACTTATATTAAGAATTATAACAATAGAAGCATCTTAATAATTTCGAAAGATTTTGAGACTAATTTTTTGTAACAGTTATGGGAAAATTTTAAGCAGTTAATATTTCTTTTTGAAATAATAATTTTCAATTTTAAAGATTTCAAAATAGTTTTTAAAAAATTATGGAAGATTTTAAGACAATTATTTCTATTTTCCGGGATTTAATTTAAATTTAGATAAACTTAATTTTCTAGGACGTCAAGAGAAGGGAAAATATATAGTTTAGATTCAAGGGGAAATTTCAAACAATTTTTTAATAATGAGTTCTAACAGATTTTTACGAAAGATAACAAAACGTATCAAATTATTTCATAAAATTTAAAAAAAGGGTTTGAAAGTTTTTAAAGCAACATCGTACAATAATATAAAATTTTACAACTAATTATAGTAAATTTAAGAGATATGTAGAAGTTTTAAAATGATTAAAAAACAATGAAAATTTATAAGATATTTTAGGACTTTCAAAAAATTCAAGATAATGACATAAATTCTTTAGGTTCCCAAAACAATTTCTTTCGATTTTTTAATTTGAAAAATGAGCTTTAGGAGAAAATTCAAAAAGATTTTGAAACATCAAATATTTCCTGGTTTCTGCCCAATTAGTCATTCATATTGATGTTACTACGTATTTTGGACTCGCAGTTGAGTCCAACAATTTGCCTGAAGGGCGCCAGATAGTTTTCACAAGAACTAGCAAAATTTACACTGATTTAAAATATTAATTAAGTTTTGCTCGGACCGCTCCCATAGAGTGGAGTGAGTAGGGAGTGACGCACGAAAGAGGGGTTAGGTTACACAAAAAGGAAGAACTTCATTTTAATAATGTAAATGTTTAATTATAGTAAATTACTAATTTAACGTTACAAGGGGAACCCGTGTTCACACAATTAGGATAGGATTGGTTAGCATCTTTCTAGGCCAATTTATGATAATTCAGTGGGTGGAAGACCCCATTCATTTGAGTGGAACTATAGGTTCTAATTAAGTAACTACAAGTCAACTGGGATTCCTACTCCTGTTATTTAACAAAAGAACGACGCACTGAATATAATTTAAAAAAACGAGACCTGACCTTAACCGAGGTTAGCAACTAAAAAATTTCAACGGCATGTGTCTACTACTTCGACACACTACGTTGAAAATAACAATGACTTAATCTAGCATTGCTTATTAAACAAAAGATAATGGCAGTGGGGCCTGCCTGGCAACTTTCAGCCTCCTCTCATAGTTTCTCTCAGTTGGCCTCCCAGCAGCATGGTGGCGCGCCGTCTCTACATGAAATTCTTATTTGACGCTGGTCGCGTTTCATTACTGCTGTTCCAGGGGGGTGCGCTGAATTGAGTTATCGCACATCTACTGCGCGTGTACTGGGAAACCTCCTCTTCTTAGTGCATGACTTCGCATCTCAGCCGATGTACAATTTTGACAGCTTGTTGTTGTGGGTGGCAGACCACCCGTTAATTATTTCCACGGCAATACATGGAATAAGAGTTTTTATAACAAATTAAAATAATGAACAATAAATTGGTTTTAACTCAGGAGTTCCGAGGTTGGCTTGAAGGAAAATGAGGATTCATTACCGTGAGCTCATTTCACCAGTAATTTCGACAGATAAGTATTTGGTGTTATTATTTTTGTACGGGGTCTATAATGACCCGTCACAACTCCCCCCTCACAAGACTCGAACCACCGGGTCGAGTACCAGGCAGGCCCTTCACTTTTGTGTCTTTCAAAACAAAGTTAAACGAAAAGAAAAAGAAAATCTTCATATTGAAACTGGTCAATTGCCAACCTCGGGTTCCACACACCATCATTTACAAGTGTGTCAATAACAAATAACAACATTTTAAACGTTATTTAACGTAAGATACCACAGTACTCGAATAATTACTTCGAGGCAGAGCCTAGAATCAATCATTCTGATTACCGACTTCACTGGTGTGGTGTGTCTCATCCACTACACCCTTACTTAATTATAGCAGCTAAACTTAACTTATCCGTATTACTACTGTTAAGAATTTTTAAATTCCTATAATGAAATCGCCTACTTAATCATACTTTGCATACGCGTTCACTAAGTACCTTACTTTAAAAGGGCTTTACAACTAATTTATTATCTAATCATGCAAAATAATAAATGCAGAGGATTACAGACTCAACGAGTGCTTTATTTGTGGGGTGATAACCCCCCCCCCCCCTCCACCAGGCTCACAAATTTTACTTGTCCCTATTTGCGCTGGGGCTCGTTCCAGCGAGGGCAGTGGTTCCATTTATGATCGAGCCCCCCACATTTCTTACATAGATGACGTTCCGCCTTATTTGCCCCCACATTGTGGGCTGACGACTCCTTCGGCGTCATTGGGGATCCGTTTAGAGTCGCTGGCGAACCCGCTTGGCCATGGAGAGGCCCGCTGCCCTCAGTGGCTCGGGCCTCCGCTCGCGCTGCTCCTGTTGTTCCGCATACGGGTAACCCGCGTTTAACTCGGCCTGGACTGGGGCCGCGTGATCCACCGCCCTCTCCGGGAGTGGGCGATCCCAGTCCAGGTCCGAGAGCGACCAGGCTGGTTTGAGCTTCGGCTGGTCTGAGGTGGGGATGATGGCCCCCCACCGCTCCCTCCAGTTCCTCTGGTTGTCTGACCCAGGCCGAGGAGACGATTGCATCTCCCACCGCCCTCTCTAGGGCCACCTGCCCTAATTCTGGACCTGTGTTGACAGTGGAGGTCCATAACGCCAACGATCACTGGAGCCTTATTGCCAACTCCACGTGGGACACCGCTGCAACATTTACAAGCATTTTCCCCAATTAAGAACTGATTTAACCAACTCATGCCCTAATTGTGCCTTAGAGTGAGGCAAGTACTATTCGCTAACCCGACATGAGTCCGGTCGGCTTACCTAGAGTATGAACGCGCACGGAGTTTCACCTGACTGCCCTTGTCCGAGCCTGAATGGTTATCCCTATTAGTAACACCCAATCAAAATTCTGTTCCGAATTCTCCCGGGAGTCCGGTTCATCGTCAGAATCGCTGATTTCCAACAGCATCCGGTCCAGTTCAGCCAACTCCTCCGGATCCGTCGGCTCGTCATCCCGATCCTCTACATATTTTTGTAGGTGGGAGGCATGATAAGGCCCCGCCAATCTTCCTTCGGGCGATGCCAGTTTGTAGATGTTGGGCGAGATTACCTCTACTACAACAAAGGGACCACTGAACTTAGGGGCCAATTTTGCCGCCACATGAGTTCCTTTCTTCGACCACACTTGGTTCGGCTTCTTGACCTTGTCACCGACCTTGAATTGCTGGTCTCTATGAAGCTGATCGTAATACTTCGCCTGCTTAATGAAAGCCTGATCTTGGAACTTAGTCATTAACTCCCTCAAGTGCTCCAGTCGTGCCATCCAAGTTTTCCAGACCTGAGGGTCGGGTGGAGGCAACTCGGCCTCCCCTTCCCTTAAACTGCGAATAGTCTTTCGCGGACGGGGCTCTCGCCACAAATTAAGGAACGTCGGAGTCACCTGATTGGTACTATGTAGCGCCCTGTTGTAGGCCAATCGGAACACATTCGAGTGGAGATCCCAATCTCTATGATCGTGATCAATAAATGACCTGATCATGGTCTTCAGAACCCTATCGGTTTGTTCCACAGGGTTAGCCTGAGGATGATATAAGGACGTCAAAGATCGGTGGATTCCGAGCTCCCCCGCGAGGTTGTTTACCGCATTATTAATTAATGCAGTGCCACTGTCCGGGTGGAGCACTCTGGGCGTTCCCCACCTAGTAATTATCAATTCTAAGAAAGCTATATTGATGCTTTTCGCATTAGCCTTTTTCAAAGGTGCTAACTCTATCCATTTAGGCTAGGCCATAAGCCCACGTGATTGAGCTTGCTCAGATTTATTGAGCTGGCATGCCTCACACTTTCTAACGAAAGAGGTGATGTCTTTGAACATACCAGGCCAATAATAGCGAATCGCGGACCGATGGTAGGTTTTGTACCTACCTAAAGGACCAACTTCAGGTGTACAGTGCACTTCATGCACTAGCTCTGACTGAAGGTTCTTCGGAACCACCAGTTTTCAAGCATCATAGTCTTCAATGATATCCTCTAGCAACGGATTATTCTTATATTTCCAAAGCTCTTTGTTTACCACTTCCCACCCATGGTACTTCCCGGGTGACCTTAACACAGTCTGACGCCGTCTGGCGTACCATTCGTCCTCGACAAGCATCATGGCCGCAATATGGTCGATTTCTCCATCTTCGAACATACGGGATAGTGCATCCGGCATTTGGTGCATCAATCCCTTTCGATGAAAAATTTCGAAACGATATCCTAGGAAATCTAGGGCCCAGTGTGCTAATCTACCTGTCGGATTTTTGAGGTTATACAACTATCGGAGGCTACTGTGGTCAGTCACCACGAAAAAATGATGTCCCTCGAGATAGTACCGGAATTTTCCAGTGGCATATACTACGGCCAGGCAATCTTTCTCGGTGGTTGAGTTGTTCCGTTCTCGTCCAATTCTCGTCAAAGGTTTCAGCTACAACGATTACGTCGTCTAAGTAGGCAAACACGTGTGGTCTCATATCCGGGGTGATGACCTTATCCATCAACCGTTGAAAGGTTGCTGGAGCTCCGGTGAGATCAATCGGCATGCGTTTGAATTGGTACAACCCTTTTCCCGGGACAGTAAATGCCGTGATAAGCTTACTATCATCACTCAGAGGGATTTGGTGGTAGGCCTTATTCAAATCTAAGGTTGAGATGATCGAGCCGAATTTAAGCGGTCCAGGATTTCCGCCATGAACGGAATCGGATATGCATCTTTCTTCGACACCTCATTAATCCGTCGAAAATCAATGCACAGACGATAGTTACCGTCCGGCTTACGGACCATTACCACCGGGCTGCACCATTCACTATTTGATGGCTGAATTAATTCTTGCTTAATCAACCGGTTTGCCTCTTCTATTAACGCGTCACACACCTTAGGTGCCATCCGATGATTCCTTTGACCAATCGGAGGACTCCCCTGAGTGGCGATTACGTGTTCGACAAATTTCGCGGCGGGTAACTTATCGGACTTTGATTTGATTATACCTATCAAAAATTGGTCTAACCTAGCCTTTTTCGCCTCATCCAGCAAAGCGATACCTTTGCAAGTATCAAGGTCGTTCTCATTCGTGGGCCCAAACGCAAATTTTATTATTGGTTCGTCAGCCAGCCACAACTGCTTGACACGCAAATTGAGAACAAAACCGAACTTTTAGGCAAAATCCATGCCTAGCACACAAGTATCAGTTAGTCCCGCTATGATTTTAAAATGTATTGAATGGGTGGCTCCTAAGAAAGTAGCCGGAAGACACGCCTCGCCAATGACAGATTCAATAGTGCCATTCGCCATCATGACTGTGCCTGCCTTTGAATGATCGATCTTAGAACCACCCACACTGAGTGTCTGTATCCCTACTGATCCCAGATACGTTCTTGATGAACCGGTGTCTACTAACGAATGGATTTTAGGACCCCCTACTTCTATACTGACGTACCATAGGGTCGAATTGGTATACAGTTGATTGATTGAAGTTCACTCCAATCTGAGTTTCTGAAGACAATTTTTGAGAAAATTCGAATTGATTTTTAGAAGGTAACTTCTGAGTAAATTCAGGTTTAGGTTCAGAACATGATTTTTGAATCAATTCAGGTTGAGTAGTTGAATTTGAGGTAGTTGAGTCAGTTATATCATTTATAGCAGAAATTAGCGTCTGCCTTGGGATACAAGGATTGGCGTCCACCCTGAGACGGCCCTCCCTTAATGGTTTCCCTGACAATGAGTTGAATCACAAGTTCGCTTGATCTGGCCATGTTTTCCGCAATTATGGCAAAACTTGGCTTATTTGGTTTGACAATTTCTCCATCCATGGTCGGAGCCACCACAATTATAGCAAGGTGGTTCGGCCTTTGGTTGGAGTCCCCGCCCTAGAAGTGGACTCCCTCTATTATGATAAGGATTAGTTGAGGACTGCGCCGTACTCGTCTCCTCATGATTCTCGCCTCTATTGGTATTCGAATTGGGTACATTATTATTTCTAGGTTTCCCACCAGTACCCGAGCCAGACCCATCATGTGACGAGGCCGTGGCGCCTAATCTGTCCACCAACTTTACCAATACACTCACTAATGACTTAAGAGAGGAGCTGACATCGTTCGAGTTGCTCCCACTAGCATTTCTACCAGCTGAGCGAGAAAGTTTAGTAATTTTGGCATAAGCCAATTCAGGGAAGAATGAATCTTCCGAGCTAGGTGGTACACGCTCTCCTTTATCTAAGATCGCCGTGCGTTCCACTTCTACTGCCAGCAGCGTTAACTGATTATAATCAGAGAACTCAAAACGGCAAATAGACCTTTGAAGGTCCGGTCTTAGATTACGATGAGCTCGGTCCATTTGTTCTTTCATGGTAACCGGCTGTTGAAATTTTAGGAATAGACCCTATAAAAATGTTATAAAATCAGCGGTCCTTTCGTCGCGACCCTGATAACGATTGGCGACTTGTTCTTCAAGACGCCACTGATAATTGATGTCTCCGTACATCATAAGGAAAGCCGTTATGAAATGCTGTCATGTAGGCCAGGCATGACAGTTATATCGGAACCGCTGCAGGAGTAAGTTCTCAAGGATGAATGGAATTCCTATCATCAATTTCTTATCCGTAAGGCCTGAGACCAAACGCTCCTCCTCCACTCTTGTTAAAAAGTTTTCTGCACTCGTCTCATTATCCCCACTGAAAGTGACTCCCGAATTCTTGACAATAATGTTGACAGTCCTATAGTGGGCTCTGGATTGGAAGTACTGTGTGGGAGGGGGCATAACCCCTCTTGACTGAAAGGGTTGTGCAAAAATGGACGAATACGGTGGTGGGGTGGACTGAGGCAACTCAAAGGTAGACTGCTGAGATAGGGTGTTACCTGGCTGTGGTTCAGCTGTGCAAGGCGCCGACATTACAGGGCGCGCTTTTACTCCGGGGCTGGCCCTCTAACACTGAAAATTGTACTGTGGCCTGGGGACCTATCGTTTAGGCCCGAACCCAATTGAATGAATAGCTGAAATGGCTGAGTTCGGATTGGTTCCAATCCTAAAGATGGCGCGAATGTACGCCCCTATAGTAACTTGGAATATATTCGGTGTCCCGGACCCGACTAAAGCCCAACGGACTCGATGTCGTATGAGTCGTTCATCTCATTACCGGTCGGTTATAACAGAACACGGAAGACGTACTAGTAACGCACGTATGAACTCTAGTCGCGCCGGAAGATGACGAAAGGGCTGTGACATTCGGAGCCCACTGCTAACTTGTCCCCCCATACTAATCGCAGGAGACTCGAATAGGCTCCGAACGGCACCTAAACGTTCCTCGTCAGGGTCCGCCTCACTACCAATGCGAGACCGAACCTTCCCAGAATTTAGTAAAACTCGCCCTACTATTTCCTCAATGGCCCCTTGTAACTCAACCGCGCGATGCCCGTCTTCCAACCCCAATTCGTGATCAGGCTGATGGGATACTTCTGGGGCCGAAATTGTCCTCCTCAGAGAGCGTAGGGCCCGAACCCGTAGTATGTTCAAGGATCCCGACATATCTTCCTGTCTATCGTCCAAGTATCGTCTCAGGTCGTCCTCAGATATGGATAGCACGTAGGGTGGTATCTCGATGTCCCTTTCTTCCGACATTTTAAAACAAAAGAGGTTCAATTTTACCAAGGAAAGTCAAAAACGGTCCAAAGAATTCACATAATTCCAGGTAAATCAAGATCATATACCATCAATATCTTAATGTTATCATGCACATAATTCAATAAAATTCCATCAATTTACAAATTATTATAATTATAATCATAATACTAAGAAAAATTCAATAAATTTATCCTGGCATGATACTCAAATCCAGGTAATTTTTAGTTTTGAAGTTTGACGTGAATTTGACTCCTTCACTGTTCCATCCCCACAATAGCCTTAATTTAGGGGTCTCATATTATTCGGACTGAATTGAGGTTAGGTTAGTTACTGTGAGGCACATCTGTTGTTCTGTGTCCGTTAATCCTTGAAACATCAATAAGGATGAACAACCAATGTGCACATGACCATAAATAATTATTATGATTGGATTCAAATTTTATTGAGCAATTTTAATTTTCTAACACCAATCTACAATTTTTGTTTTAATTAAAGGTGATGGTGACATTAAATGCCGAAGGAATTCCGTTCCTAGCACACAACTATCACTAAAATTTTCTAGAACCAAAAATTCCAAGTCCACCGTTCTATGTTCTACTGTTACCAACAAGTTACAAACACCCAAAATTGGAATTTGGGTTCAGTGATAGATCTACAATGTGTGCAACTGTGGACTGTTATATTTGTATTTGGTATTTAATTCCAAACTACAAATTTTCTGGCTTTGAATATATCAAAACAGTGTAATTGCTGCAGAAGTCCATTTTAATTGAGTTGTTTTTACAAAACAATTGTTCACATTCAATTTACAACTTTACTTTGTGTTGAAATTTTTATTTCGCCTTATCTTTTAAATTTTATTGGGTTTTGTGACTTACAATTTTAAATTAATTTTACTTAAATTCCAATTTTAATTATGAATTGAAAGGGGATTTTACAATTTAGAATGCTTGATTTTTATTATTTTTTGATTTGGTAGGTTTATTTACCAACATCCGAACCCTCATTCATGTTGTGACTCACGATTCACCATTCCCTCAATTACCTCAAACTTCAATTTAATCAACTAATTGTTGAATTTCAGGGAATATCATAATTCCGCTTTTTATCATTCTTGGTATTTGATTTTATTTTTTTGTTAATCCTTGAATCTTCAAAACGGATGAACAAACAAATTTTATTTACAGTATTCAGCATTAATAAAATTAAAATAAAGCTCATCTTCTCTCGAACTTTATTTTAATTTGGAAATTCGTCAAATTATCTTATTTCATTATTTATTATTTTAGATTCATTTATTTTGTAGGCTTGTCACTACTCGAGCTATTACTCAACTAGATATCCGAGGGATGACTCACTATCTATTGTTCTGGCGACCATAACAACTTTAACTGATGATTGGAACTTCCATTGTTCCAATTAATTTATTTTAAATTTTATTTTTCACCTTCGACTTTTGATTTGATTTTTCAAAATTGGAATTTATAAAATTCTAACAAATTCCAATCTTGATTTTTTTTCACCTAACCTCCCTTTCTCGTCACTCAGGCCCATACGATGGGCGTCATTTATAACTGGTTTTTGCCCAAATAGTCATTTATATCGATTTTACTACGTATTTTGGACTCGCAGATGAGTCCAACAATTTGCCTGAAGGGCGCCAGATAATTTCCACCAAAACTATCAAAATTTACACTGATTTGGAATAATAATTAAATTTTGCTCGGACCGCTCCGATAGAGTGGAGTGAGTAAGGAGTGATGCACGAAAGAGGGGTTAGGTTGCAAAAAAAGGAAGAACTTAATTTTAATAATGTAAATGTTTAATTATAGTAAATTACGAATTTAACGTTACAAGGGGAACCCGTGTTCCCACAATTAGGATAGGCTTGGTTGGCATCACTCTAGGCCAATTTATGATAATTAAGTGGGTGGAAGACCCCATTCATTTGAGTGGAACTATAGGTTCCAATTAAGTAACTAACAAGTCAACTGGGATTACTACTCCCGTTATTTAACAAAAGAACGACGCACTGAATTTAATTTAAAAAAACGAGACCTTACCTTAACCGAGGTTAGCAACTAACAAATTTCAACGGCATGTGTCTACTACTTCGATACACGACGTTGAAAATAACAATGACTTAATCTAGCTTTGCTTATTACACAAAAGATAATTGCAGTTTTAGTAAACGTTAATTCCTTGTTAATAGCTAGCTTTAAAGTTTTCTCACTTATTCGGGCGACTTGCTGGCCTCGAGCTCAGAGTAACGAATGACTGCTGAGACAGGCCTCTCCGCTCACCTCAAACGTGAGTCGGAGCTTCCCTAGTATTTTAAGATTATACTAAGATTGGCGGAGTGATAGGGACCGAGAGGGAGTGCGACAGCCGTCAGTTGGCCTCCCAGCAGCATGGTGGCGAGCCGTCGGTACATGAAATTCTTATTTGACGCTGGTCGCGTTTCATTACTGCTGTTCTAGGGAGGTGCGCTGAATTGAGTCAGCGCGCCGAGTCTCCGCCGCTGTTTGGTCCTGTGCTTCCCAGTACTCATGTACGTAGCGGGACTCACATCTACTGTGCATGTACTGAGAAACCTCCTCTTCTTAGCGCATGACTTCGCATCTCAGCCGATGTAGAATTTTGACAGCTTGTTTTTGTGGGTGGTAGACCACCTATATAATCGCCTATATAATAATACTTTGCTTACGTGTTAACTGAGTACCTTACTTTAAGAGGGCTTTACAACTAATTTATTTTCTAATCATGCAAAATAATAAATGCAGAGGATTACAGGCTCAACGAGTGCTTTATTTGTGGGGTGATAACCCCCCCACCCCACCGGGTTCACAAATTTTACTTGTCCCCTATTTGCGCTGGGGCTCATTCCAGCGAAGGCAGTGGTTCCATTTATGATTTTTTTTAACGAATCTGAAATATTTCAAAATCTTTTATAATTTTCTTCAAAATTGTAAGCAGTTTTTGAAGATTTTGAGCTTAATTTTTTACATTTTAAATTATTTTTCAAAATTTCGAGAAAAATTGGATTCATTTAAAAATATGTTGAGGAATTCAAGAGGCTTTGCATAGATTTAAAATATTTGAAACCTTAAAAGCATTTACGAAGACTTATGGAATATTTATCATTTTTTATAAAATTATAAAAACCCTAAAATTATAAAAACCCGTAACTAAGAATATAATTTAAAGCAAAATAAGAAACGAATATTAAAGTAATCACGATAATTACAATTTGCACTTTATCTTGCAATATCTTAATTAGCAATCCCAATCAGAGTTATATAAAAAGTGTATTAAATTTAATATAACAGTGTTAGGCATGATGTAGAAAACTTGCCATTTTGGAAAAAAAATTAGTGCGAAGCACGAGATACGTCATGAGAATGTGTTCGTTAAAGCCGAAAGAGCTTTCACAAAAGAGAGTTCACACTCACAAAATTACATTTGTTTATCAATTGAATGTTCATTTTAAAAAGTCTGTGCATGCATGTGGAAGAACAGTTAAGAATGAGCGCGAAGTGCGAGAATCATCAGTCGCGCGCCCTAGGTGCGCTCAAGCTCTCGAGTGAAGCTCTTTTAACAAAAGAGAACTCACAATAACACAATTACAGTGATGGATGTTTTAAATTTTTAAAGGTTTGCGCAAGAATGTACGAAAAATACAAAGACCGAGCGAATAGCTCAAGATAAATGCATCATCGAGTGCAAATGTCAATAGCAACAATTTGCATGAAAATTTCTCAATATATCAAAAACATTTTTCTTATTATGGGAATGTTATTTTTTACTTGAGAAATAATGATTGCAAGCCCAGAAATTAGTCTTGCAGGTTGGGGTAACAGTAAGTTTCAAATGTCCTAAATTGTCTATTTCATTTTTCTTCCAACAAATATTAATCTTCGACGTTGAAAGATAAGTTTTGTTCTATATAAGATTAATTTTTAATCCAAAAAGAGTCATTCCCAACAAAATTGTTCAGTTATCAATCGAAAAAAGGAGCAGCAAAATACTTGAATTTGCAAATAAATAACACAGGCCGACAAAATTTGACAAAAGCCAGAAAGCAGACCAAACATTTCCGAAGGATTTTAATGCGCGGAAATGTAGATATGATATAATTGAAATATTCTCCTTCGGTGTTTAGGGCTTTCACAAATTGCTTTATTAACGCTAGTTTTATATGGAGTGGTGGCAATAATACTTTCTTTCTGTCAGCAAGACTTTCATAAACAACATTATACTAACCAACTGTCCACTCTAATCAGTCTGGCCATTTCTCCGTTATCCAATGTTCATCCCTTGCACGACTGTCCCAAAGGCAAAGAAAACAAGGGTATTTAATGTTTTCTGATTGTAAAACTATTATTAGATTTATCATTTTGAAGTCACCACAAATAAGCCATAAGATTCTTTCAGAGTAGTTGAGTGACCTACTGAAATTGCAGCGTACTTATTTCCATTATTTAATAGTACTGCTTTCAGAATTTCTGTAGACGAATCTATGAGAAGCCGCCAATCCTCTGGCGTATATAAGTTTATTTTATATAAATTAATGAGTCCTTCGATATCATTACAATACACAATCCCACTGTCCATTGAAAAGTGCTTGATAAACTTTTCTTCTCTATTTCTGTAAACAGTTACTCTAGTGCTAGGTAACAATAGTTTCCTCTCTTTGAGTCTTGAAGTGAAAAGCTCAGCTTTATCTTTTGGAAGATCAAGGTCAGGTATAAAATCGTCTAATCCGTCTTGGTAAGAAAATTTAGGACTTTCATCATGTGATTCTTCCTAAGAAGAATCTTCAGTTGCATTAGGATCGTCAGTATCCATTGATTCGTAAGTTGATCGGTCACTTTTGTATTCAGAGTGATTTCTAATACCAATCTTAGCTGGTTTAACACTTTTTACATCAGGGTAAATGATCTTCTCCAAATACTTTTTAGAAAAACCTCCTGTTTTGCATAAGCAAAAGTAACAATCAGTATCATCACCGTTCGGCTCACGCCAAACAGGTTGTTGAATAACAGTCTACGACTTGGTACTTTCATCTTCCCAATTTGACAAATTCAATCTACAAGCATGACACATTGAGGTTGGTACCCACGGTTTATCCAAATTTTTCATTGAAGTCCCATAACAGTTGAAGTATGAACAGTAACGTGGAAATTCTAAAACTCACTATATACAAAAATCACGATCGACACGAAATGTAACCGCTAGACAGATTTAAAATACGAAAAGAATTTTATTACCTACGCATCCAACCGTTAGCCCGACACTCAAACGTGATCTCTGACACGGAAATATTTGTAGCAAAAAACGAATTTCATCACCTACGCATAACACGTCATAAAAGCGTCGCCAGGTCAGTAAGCCAGCCAGGGATTGAAGACTGTCTGCGCCGTAGAACGACGCGCACATACAGCGAATGTGAACATCAGAATGCACACAGAGTGCGCAGTAGCATTCCGCGCAGTCCGTCTTCTTTTGTTTTATCAATGTGCGAAGTTTGGTTCCAAACAAATGCACGCTTTTTTGTTGATATTTTGTGCGGGATCCCTTTTTCTTTTTTAAAACCCTAAATTGTGGTCGCCATATTGGATCTTCTAGGGAGTATAACAAAAAACTGACACCGGCAATAGAAAGGGCACCCTAGAAAACCCCTGAGATAATATTTCGCGGAAAAAATATCGTGCCGTCAGCAATAGAGAATGCGTTGTATAAATCTGAACACCTCAGCGTTAATGGGTTAAAATGCTAAAATAAAAATGTTCAAATTACAATATTTTGGTGAAAAATAAAGATGAATTTGAAACGAACCAGTTATATTTTTAACCAAATTGCTGCATTTTTGCCTGAAACGAATATTTTTTAACTAAGATGATTCATTTTCTACTCAAAGGCCAATTTTTAGGAATATATAAGGATTTTCAAACAATAGCTTCAATTTTCACCTAAAAAAGCTCAGATTTTATCTGAAACTAAATATTTACATTTTCAAGCAGGAATATCAATCACTTCAATTTTCAACCGGAAAATATTCATTCATTCATATTCAAATGAAGACAGAAATTAATTCACATTGTAGTTGGGGGGGGGGGGGTTTGGCTAAATAGGGAAAGTGAGGCAAAGAAACTGAAATTTTAGGGTGGTAAGTGGCAGCAGCCTTAAGTGACATCTGTGGGCGGCAGTGAGTACTTTTGTGTATAGATAGTTTACAGTTACCGACGGACGAGCGGGAGGTGGGCAGCGAGAGTACTGGCAGTGTTGGTAGTGAAGTAGACGGGGAGAAAAGTTAGGGTAGGAGGAGTCAGGATATGGTCACTCGCATATGCAGATGACATAGTGCTGTTGGCAAAGAGCGAAGAGGCTTTAAAGGAGATGATGAAGAGGTTGAGACGTTACATGGACAAGAATAGGTTAGAGTTAAATGCGGACAAATGGAAGGTTATGATGTTCAGAAAAGAATGTGTGAGAGATGGGGGAGGGGAGTGGAAGTGGAAGGGAAAAGCGGTACAGGAGTTCAAAGAGTTTGTGTACCTGGGCTTCCTGTTTCGAAGAAATGGGGAAGTGGATGGTCAAACAAAAGAGAGTGAAAAGGGCAAATGTGGTGATGAGGCAGGTGTGGGCGCTGGGGAAGAGATTGTTTGCAGATGATTTTGAAAGGAAAATGAAATTGTTTGACTCGCTGGTGATAAGTATCTTATTATTTGGAGTGGAGGTGTGGGGTTGGAAGGGAAGTGAGGAGCTAAATAGGGTACAGGAAAGGTATGTAAAGTGGATACTGGGGTTGGCAAGGAATACAACGAACTATATTGTCAGGAGGGAGACAGCAAGAACGAGTTTAGGGATTATAACAGGGACTCAAGCGTGTAAATATGAGGAGAAATTTTTTGAAGAGGGGGGAAGTAAATTGGTTAGTGAGTGTTGGTGGGAGAAGGAGAAGAGCCATAGTGGTGCAAAGATGGGGATGAACAGGGAAAGGTATTTTCGAACGAATAGAATGCAAATAGATGAAGTGAGCAGAATGCACGAGGAAGGGAGGTATATGAGTTGGTTCAAAAGAATGGCATGGAGGAAGAGAGGAAGTCAGAAACTTATAGCGAGGGGGGGATGCCAAATTGGAGCATTGGTTGGAGGAATGTGAAGAGGTGGAAAGGAGGGGGATAAGCATGGAGGTATCGTTGCATGAAAAGGTGACAAAAGGGCAGTAGCATGGGTGAAGGGGGTCTTGGGTAAGATAGAGAAGAAGAGAAGGAAGGAGAATGAGGAATTGAGAAGGAAAGATTGTAAATAGGAGAGGAAGTAGATGTAAGAGAATTATAAATATTGTAAATAGCAGTTAAGTATTAGGTGTTAGCCGCGGAGACAGAGGCTAGTAATGCGAGGCATTGCGACAAAAGAGCGAAATGCGTGCGAGGCGAGGCGCAGCGAGGAAGGTTAGGCTATAGGAGCGAGCGGATTAGTTATAAGGTATGGATGGATGGTACTTTGTAAGACGTAGTTGCAAGAAAATTTTGTAAAAAATGGAAGTGTAAGCAAGTCATTTTTTTAAGGCCAGCAGGCCGAAAAATAAACGTTTATCTATCTATCTATCTATTAAAATGATGATTATGAAAAAAATGTCTACAGCAATTCCACATGTAACCACATAGTTTCATTATCAACCGCAAATATGATTTTTTACCCCGAAAAATAATATTCTTCCGAAAAAAGTAATTATCATAAAAAGAAATTGTTTCTTAACTAAATTCTTGAATTTTCAAATAAAAAAAAGATTTCCACAAATTATGAAGTAGTGACATTTTCAGCCTAAAAAATTAATTAAAAAAAGGAGATTTTTCGATTTTTTGAATTCAAACAAAGAAGACGAATTTAAAAAAAAATTGTTCTATCCTCAACAAAAGAGTTTCATGTATGTCAAAAAAGAAGATTCATATTACACACAAAAACACCAATTTTATATGAAAAAGTTTACTTTTAAACCTAACAATTTCATTTTCTAAGAATTTTTTGAATGTTAAACAAAAACGTTAATTAAGAATAAATTGTTCGATTTCCAGCAAAATGATATACAATCTTCAAACAAACATATTTATTTTCAGCAATAAAAATTAATTTTCTACATAATAATTCCATTTCAAAGAATATATCCTTCACTTCGGAACAAACACTTCAACTTCCTACAAAAATAGTTCGATTTTCAACAAAAAATATAAATGACCAACAAAAAAGTTTATTTCATTACCAAAAGTTGAATTTTCAACTAAAAAAATCCATTTTCCACCCAAAATAAAAAAAGTCCATTTATACTTAAAGAATTAATTTTTATTTGACAAAAGGGAGGTTTAAACAAGAGTTCAATTTCCAAGTGAAGTGCTGGATATTTAACTTTAATCAGAAATTTCGAACTACCATCTTGAACTTTGAACAAGGTACTTGTGTTTTCAATCGAGAACATTCACTTTTCCAAAAAAAAGACAAATTCACTAAACAAAACGCAAGCTTTCAAATTTAATTACATATTTCTATTTACCAAGAAACACGATGTCACTAAGAAAATTAATTTGCAAACCAAATATAACATATTTCTCGACAACATAGAAACATTTTTAAGTCATGAACAGACATTTAATAAAATAATTCTAATTTTGGATTTAAATTTGAAGTACTTATGGTTTTTGATTACAGTTAGATTTATTTGTAGGAAGATTCAATACTTTCTTTGAGAATTAGTCTATGTATGTTAACAACTTTACTGTTTCACATAAACATTTACGTTTTTTGGAAGATTCCTCCTTCTTGTTGACTTTAAATATTCCGAATCTTCCGAAACACTCGTTGTCAATCCCCAAGATTATAAAAAATAAAAAAATACAATTTTGAAAATCCAACTACCAATTTTATGCTTTAGAATGGTTCCATGTGATGTTTAAAGATCATAAAAACAAGTTTCATTTACCTACACCTTCCAGAACACCCTCGTTTTCAACCCCTAAGATAATACAAAATAGAAAAATTCCTCAAATTCCAGACCTAAATTATTATGCTTCATAATGATTCTATTTTATGTTTAAATAAACTAAACAAAGTTTAATTCCCTTATCACTTCCGAAACACCCTCGTTTTCAACCCCCAATATAATAACGAATCACAAATGTTGTACATTATAACGTTGCTAATGGCACCGTTGACATTTTGTAATTCTTCAAAGAAAGTATTGGACTACTTTCACTGAGTAAAAAAGTAATAACTTGTAGCAAATGCAATCATTGCGGCACTTAGCAGAAAAAATGAAAACTTTTCAATTGACTGAAATTGTGTTAAAATTTGCGAAATTGTTTCATGAAGGACCGCTCACACTGCAAATTATTGATCATTAATGATTCATGCAAAGAATATTGAACCCCAAAAAATAGTTTCTTGAAAAAAAAACAGCAAATTTTGTAACTAAAGATGTAGCGTTATAACTGAAATAATGTATGTTTCATTTCTTTTAAAGTCACTTTTCGTTTAAGCAATTAATGTTTAACCCAAGAACGACAGTATTTTTATAAAGTAGTTAATGTTTTAATCCCAGACGTGAATTGTATATTAAAGAAACAATTTCCCAAAAAATAATAATACTTTCTTACAAAAAGGTGAATTTTACAAGAAATACCAGGTGTATACATATGAAACCGGTATTGCCATTTAGCGGCCAGTAGGCACACTTGTAGGCACTGTCGGAACTTACCATTTGTGCTAACTGGCGTATTATCATCTGTCAACAATATCCAATACCAAACATTTCAAGTTTCATATGACATCGTGATTTTTTTCGCTCTTGAAAATGTCGAAATACGTGCCTT
>NC_046663.1:126952782-126958168 GCF_010883055.1 Belonocnema kinseyi
GCGCATACTTTGAATAAAATATTTGTTATCATTCTCTTGAAATAAATGTGTTTTTTTCTTGAAAAAATACCGGTTTCATATGTATACACCTGGTACTAAATTTTTGTACAAAAAAAGAAGAATTATCAGCTGAATTAATGAAATGTTTACTTTAAAAAATTAATTGTTAACATACAAATAAATTTCTAACAAATTAGATTCATTTTTAGCCAATTAATTCAATTATGAAACAAAAAGTCGAATTTTCAACTAAATAGTTGAATTTCAAACTGAAGAAAAAACATTTTTAATAAAATAGTTAATTTTTGAATGAAACCAGTGTATTTTAAACTGAAATATTTAATTGTTCAGTAACAAAATTAATTTTTAACTAAATAGTTTAATTTGGAAGAAAAAAAACTATGAATTTAAAAAAATCCGATTGACTTTTTCATCTATATTTTCTTGAATTATCATTTATTGTCTCCAATCAGCCGAAAAGTGACGTAGTTTTGACGTCTGTTTTTAATTATTCCAGGGGCGCACAAACCATGTATGAAAAGTAGCGGTCGCGACCCCAACTGCGGGGGGGGGGGGTACCTAAGAGTTTGTGTGGGTGGAGTTTGGGTTTGAGTGAGATGGACTGGAAAATGTAAATTTTATTGAAAATAATACTAAACGATTTATGATTTTAAGTAAAAATGAAGGAAAAGCGTTTTTTATAAGAAAATAGCCCGTCGCTACCCCGGTGGCGGAGAATGTGTGCGCCCCTGAATTATTCTATACAAAATTATTATTTTTAAAACATTCAAAGCCTAGAGTTAAGTGGATAATGTCTACGTGTTGAGATTGAACATTTTAGGACAAATAACGCAGGATATGAAAAGAAGTCCAGAAAAGAAAAATATTGCTTTTTGAATTCCCTGCAAGATTACCATAACAACTATTCGATTTTTTTTTTTTTTGAAAATCAAAATTTCATATTTTAACAGTGTACAAAATAATAAAAAATCCAAAAATTACATTTTTCGGCAAAATTATGCAAAATACGGATAAATGAAAATCATAGAACAAAAATCAATCAAAATGATAGAACAAAAATTGTGCTTTTAAAAAATATCTGTGAATTTGCAAGAATTTGGTTGACTTTTTCATCTATATTTTCTTCAATTATCATTTTTTGCCTCCAATCAGCCGAGAAGTGACGTAGTTTTGACGACTCATTTTTAATTGTGAATCTTTTCCATGCTCATTCAACCTAGAATTATTCATGAAAAAATATATTTCTGTTCAGTCTTAAATGAAGTGCTCATCAGCGCATTCAAACCTGGAATTTAAGCACATGGTGATCCTGTTTGATATGAACATTTAAACATTTTGTGTTGATTCTACCAGAATACACTGTTAGAAAAAGTTCGTACAACGTCACACCGAAATGCGATGTTGTAATGATACGGTGCGATATTTTGGTGCGAAAAAGCATTTTTTCTACTAAAATACACTTCTCCGGTGTAAAGTTGGTAAATTTACGAACTCTCAACTTCCCAGTGTTGAAAATACTAACGAATTACACCTGGGAGATGGCAAGTCTTAATCCAAGCTTAAAATCTCACTTAAGGGCATGTGACACAGCTGAATACCTATATTACCGACCTCACTTTATCAGTTCACTGAATGTCTTTTTGAACCTAAGAACTTTTTCTGTAAATAAAATATCGAGCTGAAACTTTGAAAAATGTATCAGAGTATAATAAAGTACGTTTAGGTACTGCATTTTGTTAGGAACTTTACTGAAAATTATTTTATCTTTTTTCTGAACCTCGACATTTTTTGAACGTCGGAACTTTTTTTATACATAAAATATCGGTCTCAAACTTTGAGAAATGCAAGAGCCGAAAGAAAACTACGTTCCAGTACAAATATTAATAATAAAAGAAGGAAAAAGAAAATATTTCAACTATCAATTCCATCGGCATGAGCCGGTAAAGTTGTACACGAAAATACGAACCCTGGCGGCCACTAGACGAGACTCTAGAGGGTTCATATTTTCGTGTACAACGTTACCGGTTGATGCCGATGGAATTGATAGTTGAAATTTTTTTTTTACTTCTTTTATGATTAAGATTTGTACTTAAACGTAGTTTTCTTTCGGCTCTCGCATTTCTCAAAGTTTGAGACCGATATTTTATGTATAAAAAAAGTTTGAACTTTCAAAAAATGTCGAGGTTCTGAAAAAAGATAAAATAATTTTCAGTGAAGTTCCTGACAAAATGCAGTACCTAAACGTACTTTATTGTACTCTTAATACATTTTCCACAGTTTCAGCTCGATATTTTATTTACAAAAAAATTTTTTAGGTTCAAAAAAATATTCAGTGAGTTGATAAAGTGAGGTCGGTAATATAGGTATTTAGCTGTGCCACGTGCCCTTAACAGTGTAAAATCAAACACTAAGACGGAGCGTGAAACATACAATCGACACTATACGGTACAAAAACTATCACCGATAAGTTGCTTTGCACACGTAGGCCCAGTCAACTTGTGCAGGCTTGTGCGAGTCGACCAAGGTTACATCTTCCCATTTGAGGCTGGCTTCATAATGCTCCCTAAGAATTGTACGTACGTTGACGTACGTTCTCATCAGTCCCATGCATGGCCCCCTCTTTTCTGTTTTCTTACAATCCGTAGGGGAATTGTCAGTTAAACTAATCCAACAGATGGTGCCACAAAAAGTAGGTCTGTCTTTTTCATTGATTTGCATTTTAAAATAAAAAATAATTAGAAACCTGATGCTGTTTGCAAATCGATAGCAGTTCGAACTTTATATTTTTGTGATTTATTTTGCTCATATTATTGATTTTATTATTTGTTAAAGTTGAACAAAATTATTTTTTGTTCAAATTATTAATGTAGCTAATGAAAAAATTAATAATATTAAAGACCTCAATGACAAAAATATTTAAAACACATACATGATCAGAAGAATAATAAAAAATATATGACGTATATTGTAAATTGAGGGATTAATTTGGTAAAAAGTTAATGAAAAGACTAATAAATGAGAAAGTGGATTTATTATTATTTAATATAATGTATATATTTATTTAAATTGAACTGAATATCATATATACGTTTATACAGTGCAATGATTTATTTGTTCCTTAATCTTTAAAGCTTTTTTCTCATTGAATTCAACCCCTAAGAATTTCATTAAACATTTTTTATTTAAAGGAGATTTTGAATTAAATAGTTAATTATATTATTGCAAACCTCATTTCTAAAATGAACAGACTATAAACTATTAAACTCTATAAGCAAACGTAGCGTATTCATGACGGACAGTAGCAGGAAATTCACTTTTTTCGTTCAGCTTGACGCTCAGAACTTTTGTCTTCTCTATTTGTTTATTAATAATGTTTCTACTCAAAGCATGGAAAAATTGAAATGGTGTACATAACAAATTTTTACGCTTTAATAACTGATCAGGAAAACTTTATATTGTCTTAAATTAATGTTTAGGGAATCATAAAATACAAATAATTTGTTTATCAATAAAATTATTTGTTGGAAACAAATTTGATAAACAAATTAACAAATAATCTTATTATCGGTAAAATTTGTTGGTGCTAAAAGTGCTTCACATTAATGTAGGAATTACATTTATTAACAAATATAATTTAAAAGTTTATAATAACTATTGTTAAAAATAATTCTTGTGGCAAAATATTATAATTTGAGATTTTTCAAACTATTATTTCCTTTAAGCGCCAGGAAGACTTCAGGTATTCCCTAAAACAATAAATCTTTAATAATATTTGATAAAATAACTATAATCACTACAATGGCTACGGGTATTCCTAAAAAATGTATTTTTGATCATATTTAGCGGGATATAATAACTTACATGTTTATAAACAATTTACATAAAAAGTGTCCCAATGTTGGCAGTATCGCTCGGAAAAAGTCGCGGTTTCAATCATAATAGATTGGAAATGAATCATAACACTGCATGCTAAGATTCACTCAATATAAAATCTTTTGAAAATAACCCACCGACTTGGCCATCAAAGAAAATTTAAATTTAATGAACCCTTAAGTTTAGTATTTTGTCACAAGAATTGTTACTAACAGTGGTTATTGTTAACTCTTCTAATATTTTTGTGACATGCAGTCATTCGTCCAATAGCTTAAAAAACATTTCCAGTGCAAAAAAAATTTCTATGCGAAAGGACAAACATTTTAAATTTGTTTATCTAATTTGTTCACAAAAATTTAAATTGTTATATTTTATCAAATATTATTAAATATTTATTATTTTAAGGAATATCTGAAGTCGTTCTGATCATTGAAAGAAATTATAATTTGAAGAATCTCAAATTCTAATATTTTGACACAAAAATTGTTTATCGCAGTGGTTATTATAACTTTTAAATTATTTTTGTTATTAAATGTCATTCCTACACTAATGGGAAGTACTTTTTGCAAAACAAAATTTTTTCATCGATAATAAGACTTTGTTCGTGCTTTGACTGAAAAAATGATTAATAAAAAATAGAGGAGACAAAATTTCGGAGAGTCAAGATCTATAGAATTTAATGATCTTTAATTTAAAACAGAAAAATCCAAAATCGCAAGAAAATTGAAGGCTCTGGACGTTTTTGAATGAAAAAAGTGCATTTCCTCCAACTGTGCGTTATGCATACAGTACGTTTGTTTATAGATTTTAATAGCTTATAGTCTGTTTATTTTATAAATGAGGTTTGCAATAATATAATTAACTATTTAATTCAAAATCTCCTTTAAATTAAAATTTTTTAATAAAATTATTAGGGGCTGAATGCAGCGAGAAAAAAGCTTTCAAGATTAAGAAAAAAAAATTATTGAACTGTATAAATGTATATATGATGTTTGGTTCAATTTAAATCAATATAAACATTATATTAAATTCATTTCAACAATAAATAATTTTATTGAACTTTAACAAATAATAAAATCAATAATATGAGCAAAATAATTCACAAAAATATAAAGTTTGAACTGCTTTCAAAATGTATCTCAAAATTAATTTTTTTTCATATTAAACTACATATTTTCATGACTTTTTCTTTTTTGAAATAATTAGTAATAATTAGTCTTATTTTTTCATATATTCTTTTTTGTTTATTTGCAAACAGCATTAAGTTTTTAATTATTTTTTCTTTTTATTAATGCTATTCAATGAAAAAGACAGACCTATTTTTTGTGGTGCCATCTGTTGGCTTAGTTTGACCGACATTTACCCTCCGGATTGTAAAAAAACTACTACTGCACACATACAGTCTGTCAAGTTAAAGCGTGGGTGGCTTTACTCGCAGTCGGTAAGGTGTATCGACATGATTTTGGTGTCAAAATATTAAGAAGAGCTCCCT
>NC_046663.1:126958268-126961614 GCF_010883055.1 Belonocnema kinseyi
TATTATTATTATTATTATTATTAAATTCTATATCTAACTTTACTTAATGTTACATATAAACTATATTCGACGACTACACTAAGTTACGCGGAACTTATACATGTTAGATTCTACTTTCTATATCAAATATTTAATATTTAAGATCTCAAGTGACGCGGGTTCAATGAATATCAACGATTCAAGGATATCTGCCGTTCCTCCCCGAGCGTACGTGACTTTTAATAAGGCTATATTTTCATGTATACCATTTTATCTTATTAGGTATATTAAGTAAATTATTTTATCCTAAAATTAAAGAAGAAGAGAGAGAGAATGTTCAAGAATTTATACTAACACCCTAAATAACTTTAATAAGCAATTTCATAAAACAATTATTAATTTTTTATACGAATTTAAATTAACTCGTATCCAACGATAAAGAAAGTTTCTTCTTTATCGACTGAGATTATAAAATCAACGACTTTAATCGACGGCAATACGCAAGCCGTCACACTTACAAGAATACTGGAATGTGAACCAATAAAACACGCGCGACAGTTGGTAACAATGGAGAACAACGAAGATGTACGCGTTGATATTAACGTACGTGCAATTCTTAGCGCACATTGTGGAGCCAGCCTCATTGTTGCATTGTTTGGTATATTTTGTGTTTGCCGGCTTGCGGGTAGCTACGGGTGTTTTTCTTTTGGCGGGTCAGTAAGTCGGCTCTGTTAAATGCTGCGAAGACCAGCCTCGTTTCAAACCGAAAATTCACGAGCCGGAATCCGATCTCTCCCGACCTTATGAATGACGATCTAGCTGCTCCTCAAATTTATTTCGGTTTTGAAATCCCAAATTATATTAGAACCATTTGACTTATTACAAAGAGGAAAATATAATTTACTTCACGTAAATAGATATAGGAGGCCAGATTTAAGAAATAAAAACAGAATTTTGAAAAAATAGTTAAATTTTCAACCTAAGAAATGACTATAAAAAAATACATTTTTAAACTGAAAATTGTAGTTTATGCTTAAGTTTAAAGTGGAAAAAAATAATGTTTAACCCCAAAAAATGCAAAGTTTAAACCAACTAAATGATTTTTTAAATAAAACAAATGAAATTTCAAAGAAGAAGCATAATTCGCCACCCAAGAAGTTAGAAGATAAATTTATAATTATGAAAGATAATTTCTAAGAAAAAAAATGTGAACAAAATTGTTCCATTTTCATCTTCAGAAACGAATTTTAAACAGACACAATAAGTATTAAACCAAAAATTTACTAGTTAAGTTTTCGGATGAAAAATGGAAATTTCAACAAAAGAAATTAATTTTCAATTAAAAAAGATTGAATTTTAACAAAATATGGAACAATTAAATTTGCATTAAAAAAATTAATTTTGAATAAATTCACGTACAAAAAGACTTCTTCCAAAAAAGAAATTGCAAAAAAATATATGAATTTTCAAACGCATAGTTTAAATTCGACTAAAAAAATAATGCTTCAACGAAAAATTGAATAGTTACATTTTTAGTTAAACAGAAATTCAAAGTTGTATACATCATTTTTAAAACAAAAAAAACGAATTTTTAACCAAATAAATTAATTTCCAACGAACATGTTTAAATTATCATTTTAAAAAATGAATTTACAAGGAAACATTTTTCATTTAAATATTTTGATTTCCGACAAAATACAAGAACTTTAAACCATTGTATACGAAAAGAAAAGAAGTTTTAACAAAAAATGAATTTTCAACCAAAGAAATGAATTTTCAATTAAAACAGATGAATTTTTAAACAAGAAGAATAAATTTCTACCAAAAAAGATTAATTTTTAACTGAGAATGGTCAATTTTCAGTATAAGAAAATGTTTTTCAAACTAAAAAAAAAACGAATTTTCAATAAAACAATTAAATTATTAACCAAAAAATCAATTTTCAAATGAGAAGAATTATGTCTTATTAAAAAAAAGATGAATTTACAACTAAAAAATATTTTGAATAAAAAAAATCGAGTTTACAACAGAATAGTTAAATTTTTGAACATATAGTTGGATTTTCAGTTCAAACATACATTTTTTACCAAAAATGGAATGGAATGAATTCTGAAAGAAAATTGAAAAAAGACCACAACATTTTATAATAGATTTAATGCTTTCACGATGATTCATTTTGATAAAAGAGATATTTCGGTTTTTACTCTTGTACAAATCTACGAAACGTTGGCAAAATTTCGTAGTTTTTTACACGAGAGAAACCCGAAATATCTCTTGTTATCAACATATACTTTTGTTATTATTTCGTAAAAATTTTAAAATGGGTGTAAAAGAGTGTAATATAAAAATAATTAAAATTTGTAACAATTTGTTAAGAATTTTTTAAGGTTTCACGAAATGAAAAAAAATTTAGGTTCCTCGGAATAATAAAAATAATTGTTTATTTCGAAAAATTAATTTAAAGACATTATTTTAAAACATTTTAAGAAGAATCTGAAAAATTTTAAAAGCAATTTTTGTTTAATTTTGCAGAATTAAAAGAAAATCAGGAAAAATTTGAATAATTTTTAAAGATTAGAGGGTCTGGCAAGATTAAAAAAAAAGAATTATTTCCCTATTATTCGTTTGAAAATTTGTAATTATTTTTTATTTAAAAAAATGTAATTCATGTTTAGAATAATGCAAGACATTAAAATCGAATTTAAAATTTGGATTCTGTTAGAAATTTAGATTTTTAAAGATTTCAAAAATAAACTTTAGAAACTTTAAAGGAATTCTGAAAGATTTCATGGTGATAAAAACATTTTTCTTAAAATTCCTGGGAAAAATTTAGAAGATTATAAGTCATTTTTTTATATTTTAAATGAATTTTTTTAATTTTAAGAAGCATTTTAGTCAGTTAAAAATATGTCGAGGAATTTAAGTCGCTTTTAGTGTATTAGAAATATTAAAAAACCTTTAAACGTTTCCGAAAATTTATGAAATATTTATTGATTTGTTCCAAAGTTCTAAATGTTTTAAACATCTTTTAAGAACAATCGAATTTTTCCAAATATCCAGTAAAATCCAATAAAATTAAAATCTTTAAAGTCCTATTTGTTCTTTTTTGACACATCTCCTTTCATGTTATTTTAGGCTATAATCAAAATTTTGGTTATTTTAAGAGAAAAAGCCGAAAAGTTATTAACTTGACTTCATATGCTTTTTTAATACGTAAAAACTTTACGAAACCTTTAATGTCTCAAAATACTTATCTCAATATTACAAAATTTAGCTTTTACAATTTGATTTCCATTGTAAAATAATTATGATTGTAAATAATTGAGAAATAAATTGAACAAATTTTATTTTATGAGGAAATCTCTCG
>NC_046663.1:126961714-126972003 GCF_010883055.1 Belonocnema kinseyi
AGAATTTTTAGATTTTTCAGTTTTTAAAAATAAGTTTATACTCCCTTTGACACTCTTCTTAAATCTAAATTATTTTCGAATTTCGTTAATTCTACTAAATATGTCATGAATTTATTTGATTATTTACATTTTTTTACCTTTTTAATCATACCGAATTGAAACATTTTGCTTTTAAAACCTTCTAAACTCTTTTTCGAAATTTTAGGAAATCGTTTTATGTGCTTACAAGTCTTCTTTAATTTTCTTTTAAAGTTCACTTTTCAAAATAAAAAATCATTAAAAATTTTCACACGAATATTAGGAAAATAATTCTTTTTTTTTAATCTTGTCAGACCTTCTAATCTTCTAATCTTTAACAATTATTGAAATTTTGACTGATATTTTTTAATTCTGCAAAATAAAAAAAATTGCCTTTACAATTTTTCAGATACTTTGACAATTTTTGAAATGTTTTGTAATATTTTGAAATGTTTAAAAATAATCTCCTGAAATTAATTTTTTGAAATAAAAAAATTATTTTAATTATTGCTAGGCTTCTAAAAGAATTTTTCCCATTTTCGTGAAACCTTACGAAATTCTTAAAAAATCATTAAAAGTTTTAAATATTTTTAAATCCTTTTAAAAATTTTAAATATCCCTTAAACCTACTAAAATTTGATAGTACATTTTTTAAACCATCACGTATTAAAAAAAACTGTGTACCAAAGTTGCACAAGAAGACATAATAAGAATTCTGTTCCTTAATTCAAGATGCAAAAAATTGACTTATAATCTCCGAAATTTTTCTAATGAATTTTGAGAAAAAAATAGGTTTATCTCCTTAAAAGCTTTCGGAATTCCTTTAAACCTCCTGAAGTTTATTTTATAATTATTTAAAAATGAAAATTTATAAGAGAATTTAAGTTTAAAATTCGATTTGAACCTCTTCCTTTCTTCTAAATACTTCTTAAATTCACTCGATTTAACTTATTTTTATTTATTAATTTTACCAAATTAAAATATTTTGCTCTAAAATCTTCCACACTCATCTTTTAAATTTGTTGAAATCTTTCAAAAGTTTAGAAACCTTTTTTAATTTTCTCTTAAAGTACATTTTTTTAAGTACAAAATTAAGAACAATTTTCACACGAATCTTGAAAAGGTTCTGTTTCTAATCTTGTCAGACCTTCTAAGCCATCTAATCATTAAAAATTATTCAAATATTTCATGATTTTTTTTTAATTTGGAAAAATTAAAAAGGTTGCCTTCAAATCTTCCAGATTCTTCATTGACAATTTTTTACATCGTTTAAAATG
The DNA here is from genome assembly GCF_010883055.1 of Belonocnema kinseyi. Classification (NCBI taxonomy): domain Eukaryota; kingdom Metazoa; phylum Arthropoda; class Insecta; order Hymenoptera; family Cynipidae; genus Belonocnema; species Belonocnema kinseyi. The sequence continues at coordinate 126,963,010 of NC_046663.1, forward strand.
TATTGAAATCTTTTTAAATAATCCATTAAAATTAATTTTTCAATATAAAAAATTATATTAATTGTTTTTAGAAGCCTAAAAGAATATTTTAATTTCCATAAAACTTTACAAAATTAAAAAAAAATCTTGACAAGTTTAATTTATTTTCAAATCGTTTCCAAATTCTTCAATATCTGTTAAACTTACGCAAATTTGAAAGCAAATTTTGTAAACCAACATAAACATAAAAGAAAATTGTGCAACAAAATTGCATGAACTTTCATTCTCTTGACACCCTGCAAAATTCAGTTTACTTAAAAACTCCTCCTAATAGCCTGTTAGCCACCGAAAACGAATCGTGAAGTCGCAGGTAGGGATAGAAAGTCGGAACAATAAGTCGACTTTCGACTTTACCATTGACTTTGAACTTTTAGACTTTCAAAGTCGATTAATCGAGACGTTAAGTCGACTTTGGTCGATTTTCTCGACTTTTTTGTACCGCAGATTTTTTTTTATTTATAGTTACATCCTACAATGGTTTTGGCTGAAAGTTACTTTTTTCACTGTCCAGGGTGGGGTGAAATCGGAAAACGAGGTTCCCAATGACATTTAGAACGCAATTATGCACCGATTTTAGATTTTTTTTATTGACGAATTCAGGACTAAATTTTTCAGATTATTCTTATTTTAATGTAAATAAATTGTGTTAACAAATACTTGACATTAGGGCTTATTCCTCTTCAAAGTATATTTCTGCTCTGAAATCGCTTGCTTTCATCGTTAGGATGATACGTTAACATTAAAATTTAGCATTAAATGTTATTTGTTTATTTTATAAAGACGAATGTCGATTATTTGTTAGTACAATTTGTTTATAACAATTAAATATGTAAGTTAACAATTTATTTTTATTTTTTATAACCCTGTGCATTAAATGCAAGGGACGAGAAGCATTAGATAATTTTTGTCTAGATGGTAAAAAATGAAATTCAGAAAATCGACATTATTTTCTTTGGTTGCATTCAAATAGTAAATATTGGAACAAAAAAATAAAAAATCTACTCTCACTATTTTCTGAAAAATTTAGTCCTAAATTTAAAAAAAAAATCTAAAATCGGTACATAATTGCGTTTTAAATGTCATTTTGAACCTCGTTTTCCGATTACACCCCAGTATGCGGTCGCTCATTTAAGCACGCTGTGCACCGACATGGACAAGTAGCAGCCTTGCACACGATTGGTTCGCGCTTTGTGTTCGTGTGGTACACGCACGGATAGCTTGAGTGCGCTGTCTCGCACAGCAACACCTGGAAAGCAGATTGCAAATATATTTTGGATTTAACTCGCGGCAGTAAGCATAGTTTGTCGAAAGAAGTCGAAAAGTCGAGTGAAAAAAGTCGACTGCAAGTCGACTTCGGGAGCGCAAAGTCGATTGTGAAAAGTCGACTTTCGGACCATGAAAGTCGACTTTCCTAATCGGGGGGCTCGGTTGTTTGCTCATGCATTTTCGGCTATACATGAGGCTGGCCTAGGCAACATGTAGCAGAGCCGACTCACCGACGATGCCACACCGGCTCTTTTATAAACACTTCACACCGTCTTCCGCACTGGAACGATGCAAAAACTGTCAATGATCGCACAAGTTGAGATGAAAAATGTACGCTTTCACGTTCGACACCGAACTTTGCTCCTATAGAGATGTGGGATAACACACTTTAGTTGCAGAGCGAAAAACATTCACTTATCGGTGGGATTCAGCGACTTTTCTCTAACGGTATAGCACCTTTTTAATTCTTAAACATTGTTCATTCTAAAATAATTTACTCAGAACAAATGCGCCATAATTTTATAGCCCGTAAAAAGTTCTGAAGATTTCAAAATTCGAAAAGCCGAAGAGAAAAAATTAAGAGTCTTGCGAATCAAGTAGAAATAATTTTTATTTAAATTTCATTGAAAATGTATACCTATCTCTTAGCCTGATCCATGAAATCAAACCGTTTCGTGAAAGTACTAACTTTCTATCAAGCACATATAGGGTAATATACCCAATTGTTGGTAGGTTAAGGTCAACTTCAGGCTTTAAGAAAGAAATTAATGTCCAAAATTGTATGTGTGATAAGTGTCACACTAATATGCACAGTGTTACCCGTTTAGGAATCCAATCAGGGGTCCGGCCGGATAGCCCCAGCTTAAGCCGGGCGTTTGTCGGGGAATACGGCCGGGATATGGCTAAAAGCGTCACGGTAAACTGGTCGGATCCCGACTTGAATACCCGCCAGGATCCGATCGGGTAATCCGGCCAAAAAGCGGTTAAAAATGTTGCTTGCAGGCGAGAAATTGGTAACTTGTGTTGTGTTTTAAAGTTCGCCATAAAGAATACGGTGAAATATAAAGGTCTAATCAAGTTAACCAATTCTGGCGAGGCAAATTGAAGTAGAATTTTAACCAATGATAATAGAATCTCGTGGCAATTGTTTCACGTTGAAAACCACGTGGTGATTTTGGGTCAGGAAGGAAGAAAGAAAAAAATGTATTCACAAGAGTATAGTTTCATTAAAAATAATAATTATCGGCGCACTAAATAGGCGTTTCAAACCAATTACTAAAATTAGGTTGATTTTAATTACGGTTCTCGATTTTATTTGCAAACTTCGACGAGTTTGAGCTCAAATAAAAAATGTTATTAAAAATTTTTTTTATGCTGAAAATACAAAAAATGTAAAAAAGTGCTTTTCCCAAAATCGTCATACGATTCTCATAATATGAGATATCCCAGGAAATAGCTAATAAAATGCAAAATAAAGTATTATTTTTAATGAAAAACTCCATTCTATGTTTCCGACGTATAAATTTACGGCTATTTAGATATATTTAGTTTTTTACAGTAGTCACAAACACTTTTGTCACCCATTTCACCCGCGCAACAATGCACTCACTATGCCTTAACAGTACAATGAAAAACTTCAACACTGTCGATATTTTCCTACTTAGCTATTCAATCCCTACCACTCGAGACAAACTTTACTGCTAAATACATATTTAATGAATAATAAATAGGGTTTAAAGAATTCCCTTACAAGAACTCGACCACCATCTAGGAGTAGAATTAGTAAAATCGGTATTTTTCGAAAATTAATTTTCTTTTTTGTTAGTATCTTCAGCTTTTAATTCCTTTTTCTAGGAACTCATTTAGCAGAATCAATAAGACCGTTAATAGTTGAAGATTGATTTTTTTTAGTTCATAGTCTTTTTGGTTTTTAACTTTTTTTCTATGTCTATATTCTTGGGCTTTTTCTGAAATTCCATTTCTGCGTTTTCGTTTTTGCCTTTTAGCTTCCTTATTCTTAACTGTATTTTATTTCCAATCGATTTTTCTTAATTCCTATTCTATCCATGCCTGTGATGTTAAAGCATAGATGCCTTTTGCCTTCATTTTCCTTCCTTTTCGTTTTGGGATTAGAGGAACACGCAAATAATCATGCATAATTGTGTTTTTTACATATTTTGAAGCAAATTTTTGTACGTGTTAAGTGGAAATCGCTCGTCGTCTCAAATTTGCAGAATTGTGTAATTTTATATCAATTGCATGCTAACCTGAAGACTGATTACAAAACACTTCGCTTCTCTCTACACAAATGTCGAAGAATTCGACCTTTAGACTATCAATTGTTGTGTGTATAATGCAGCGAGAGGTTTGGCCGATGCGAACTATAAAACAAAACCAACGGTTGATCACAAGACCAAGAGACGAATGCATCAAATCAACATAAAGATAGGCTAGGCAAGACAGTACGCGTCCCGCGTTCAGTGTGTGATTGACTACATAACATCTGGCAAGAATTTTACCGCCAATGTTCGAAAGTTTTCGCGTGAACTCCAAACCCGTTATCACACACTTAACAAGTCAAAGCTGCTGACCATCAGGCAGCATATTGTTGGAAGAATACGGATACTATCTGACGTTAAAAGAAGTCTAGAGCGGAAAGAGAGGTGGATCCGAGAAAATCAACAGTTTCTCTCTGACCCATCGCGAGTCTTCCAAGACCCACCAGTTACTATCGACCCCTCGCCCAAACCAAAGGAGGTCGAAGCATTTTGGAAAAAAGTCTACGAAGTGCAGCATACACTGTACGAAAACTCAGATAACATCAATAGCTTCAAGGAGCTGCGTGATGCCCTCATATAATCTGATAAAGAATGCCCATCCATCACTACTGAGGAAGTGAAAAAGGTATTAAGAGAGATAAAGAACTATTCCGCTCCGGAACCAGATGGTCTTAAGACCTTCTGATGGAAGAAGTTTCCTCTAACCCATCAGCATTTGGCCCGTAGTTTCATCTCATATTTAAAGTCGGAAGAACCAATGCCGGAGTGGTCGGCGGAAGGACGCACAATACTTCTGCCGAAAATAGGCAACTTAGCTGACCAGAAAAATTACAGGCCAATCACTTGTCTTAGCACACTGTATAAGATATTCACAGCTATCCTAAGTGATAGGATTGTTCGGGCAATTGAACCTATGTGGCAAGAAATGTATGAACATCCAGGCTCAAAGAAAGGCATAGCAGGAGGTCGGAAGAACCTGCTCATCGATAGATGTGTCTGCAAAGATGCAGCATTTTACCAGCGTGACCTATCGATGGCCTAGATTAATTATCGGAAAGCCTTCGATTCAACCTCCCATAGACTTATCCTCTGTATTTTGGAAAGCTTAAAGGTTCATCCGCAAATCTTTAGTTGCACAGAGAGATTGATGCCGCTTTAAAAGGCCAGATTTACTGTCTGATCTGGAAAAAATCGTGACAACTAACAAGGTCACCTTTCAGAGAGGTGTCTTTCAGGGCGACACCATGAGCCCACTCCTCTTTTGCCTTACATTATTGCCACTATGTCTAGCATTTCGCCATTCCGACGGGTACTTGTGCGCAAATCTGCAGGTCGAAAGTACAAGGTCACTCATGTATTTTATATGGACGATCTTAAAATCTATGCTAAAAACAAAGAGCAACTACATCTAGCTCTAGGGATTCTCGAACGATATACTAACGAAATTGCGATGGAATTTGGGTTAGACAAATGCGCCAAGGTTTATTTAAAGCGAGGAAAACTTAATGGTATCCCTGAAGATCCTGAGCTCGTTGATAGAAGCGCCATACGACACCTTTGCGCTGGATAGACTTATACATAAATGGGCATGCTGCAGATCCGCATTCAGGATGTGACATCTATACAGGATACTCTCCGAAGCAGATACAAACGTCTCATCCGACAGATTTGGTCTTCCGAACTGTCGGCAAGGAACAAAGTATCTGCAACGAACATGCTTGCCGTCCCGGTACTACTCTGTTCATTTGGAGTAGTTCCATGGACGAAGAACGAGCTCAGATCCCTTGATATCGGAACAAGAAAGGTTATGCACATGAACAAAAGCATGCATCTTAAATCTTCCGTTCCGCGACTGTACATCTCACGCCGTCAAGGGGGTCGCGAAATATTGAGTCTTGAATGTCTTCACAACAGGATTATTCTGGGTACAGCACATAGAGTTGCAAATGGAAGAGACTCTCCTTAAAATGGTCAGGAATCACGAAGAAATGGGCAAAGGAGCGTTTCTGTACAAAGCAGCGGAGGAGGCTTCTGAAACACTTGGACTTGACTTCAGTATTAGGGGTGAGCAAAATGCATCAAATCTTATCTATCTCGAGTACTCACTCCTGAAAACCCGGATTAATAAAACAAAAGAGAAAAACTTTCGTGAACAGCTCCTCGATAAGAGGATGCACGGTATCTTCCACAGAAATGTGAAGGATCAGTCAATGTCTTGTGAGCTAACGTTTGCTATCCTTAAATCGCCCGGATTGAAGTCTGATACGGAGGGTTTCACCTTTGCATGCCAAGAAAATGTTATTTCCACCTTAACATACCGTCGCCACATTTTGAGCCAAGACATTCCCGATGATAGCTGCAGGGCGTGCCATGCACACCCCGAGCATTTAGCTCACATACTATCTAGTTGTCCAACTCACGCGGGAACGACCTACATTCAAAGGCACAATGCGGCACTAAGAGTGCTTTATTACCATCTCTGTCACTCTTACGGCATTAACCTTAATAGCGCTCCTCGAAATGCTCCTAGGGAAATTGAGTCAATTGTCGATAATGGGAAGTGCCGCATATACTGGAACTTTATATTCTCGACAATTGTTTCTGTTGCTCACTCAAGGCCTGACATGGTTCTTCTTGACTTCGAGAAGCGAACCATGTTCGTTTTCGCATTTTCGGCACCAGCTGACAAAAACATCATAACCAAGGAGAATGAAAAGAAAGAGAGGTATCGAGACCTTATAAGGGAGTTGCAACGATTGTACGCGGAATATTCTATTAAACTAATCGTCCTTATCATCGGCGCTCTTGGAGGTGCTAAGCTTTCACTTGCTAATGGCCTAAAAAGCATCCCTGCGTGTCAACAATATGCTAAAACACTTGCGGGAAAAATGCAGAAGGCGGTTGTCCTTGGGTCGCTCCGTGTTCTTGGGGTGCACGTGGCTTTTGCTGGATCGTCGTATTGATTCCTTTACAGACTGTAACCATCTATCTCACGGTCGTGAGACGTGGTTGTGGCTGAAATTTTACCGCGATTTCGCTGGGAGCGAGTGCAATTTTCCATATTAGCACCGGCTCCCGGCGAAATCCTGCGGTTGTCCTTATGATAAATTATTAATTATATAATAAGGACAACCGCAGAATTGCGCCGGGAGCGGGTGCTAATCTGAAAAATTGCACCCGCACCCAGCGAAATCGCGGTTAAATTTGAGCCACAACCACGTCTCACGACCGTGAAATGAGTGCTTACAGTCTGTAACGGAATCAATACGACGATCCGACATAAGTTTCGTGCACCCTAAGAACACGGAGCGACCCAAGGACTACCGCATTCTACATTTTTCCCGCAAGTGTTTTAGCATATTGTTGACACTATTAGTGACGCTATTAGTGAGTGAAAGCTTGGCACCTACAAGAGCTCCGATGATAAGAATGCTTAGTTTAACAGAATATTCCGGGTTCAATCGTTGCAACTCCCTTATAAGGTCTCAATACCTCTATTTATTTTCATTCTCCTTGGCTATGATGTTTTTGACTGTTCCCGCATGAGAGGGACAACTAGATAGTATGTGAGCTAAATGCTCGGGGTGTGCATGGCACGCCCTGCAGCTATCATAAGGAATACCTTGGCTCAAAATGTGGCGACGGTATGTTAAGGTGGAAGTGACACCGCCTTGGCATGCCAAAATGAAATCCTCTGTACCAGACTTCAATCCGGGCGATTTAAGGAAAGAAAAAGTTAGCTCACACGACATTGACTGATCCTCCACATTTCTGTGGAAGATACCGTGCATCCTATTATCGAGGAGCTGTTCACGAAAGTTTTTCTCTTTTTCTTTCTTGATCCGGGCTTTCAGGAGTGGGTACTCGAGATAGAGAAGATTTGATTTGAATAGGCTCATGGTGTCGCACTGAAAGACACCCATCTGAAAGGTGACCTCGTTAGTTGTCACACGATTTTTTCCAGATAAGATAGTAAATCTGGTTTTCCAAAGCGGCAATAATCTCTCTATGCACCTAACGATTTGCGGATGAACCTTTAAACGTTCCAAAAGACAGATGGTAAGTCTATGAGAGGTTAAATCGAAAGCTTTCCGATAATCAATTCAGGCCATTGATAGGTCACGCTGGTAGAATGCTGCATCTTTGCAGACACATCTATCGATGAGAAGGTTCTCCCGACATCCCGCTAAGCCTTTCTTTGAGCCTCGTTGTTCATACATGTCTTGCCACACAGGTTTAATTTCCTGACCAATCCTATCATTTAGGAGAGCAATTAATATATTATACAGTGTGTTCAGACAAGTGATTTAAATATGAGGTGAAAATACGGGCCAAATGCTGATGGGTTGAAGGAAACTTCTTCCGCAGGAAGGTTTTGATACAATCAGGTCCCGGTGCGGAATAGTTCTTCATCCCTCTTAATACTTTTTTCACTTCCTGGGTAGTGACGAGTGGGTGTTCGACAGTAACCGGAGGGTCTTGGAAGAGTCGAGATGGGTCAGAGAGAAACTATTGATTTTCTCTGACCCACCTCTCCCTCCGCTCCAGACTTTTCTTAGCGTCAGATAGTATCCGTATTCTCTCAACAATATTCTGCCTGATGGTCAGCAGCTTTGACTTCTTAAGTGTGTTATAACGGGTCAGGTGTTCGAACCTTGGCGGTAAAATTCCTGGCAGATGTGATGTAGTCAATAAAACACTGAATGCAGGACGCGTTCTGTCTTGCCCAGCCTATCTTTATGGCAAGTTGATGCAGTCGTTTTTGGTCTTATGATCAACCGTTGGTTTCGTTTTACGGTTCGCATCGGCCAAAGCTCTCGCTGCATTATGCACGCAATAATTGATAGCCCAGAGGTCGGATTCTTCGGAAAAATGTCCACGAAGCTCGTCATCCATTTCAGCCAGACCTTTAGGCTTGAGAGAAACCTTGGTGTTGATATTTCTTCGGATCATAAAGCATCGCTCTTCCTCTACTGGATGCCTGCCTGCGGTTGGGCTACGTGTCGCCTCTCTTTCTCTGTTGCCGGCTTGTTCTAGCTGTGGTAGAGTAGGCGTTCCCCTCACATAGCCCCTTTTTCGGAGTAGTTCGGTATGGTTTTGCGCACGTTGCTGCGAAATGTGTGATAGCTCCGGGTGTTTCTCGCACCACAGATCATGCAGCCGTGCCATGTAACCCCGTTCAGGGGCCACACTTGCATCGTAGCACTCTAGCAAATCGTGATTCAGTCGATCCATTCCCCTAAAGGTCCCGAGATTCCGCCAATCTATAACATTAAATCTATTTTCATTGGCTCCCCAAGCTCTAAAGTGGTCGGCATTGTTGGCCGACCCATTGTCGGGAGCCCTGCGCGTTCTGTTGTTTTGAACAGCACTTACTACAACTATGTTTGGTGTTGTCATTGTTGTTCCC
>NC_046663.1:126972103-126992496 GCF_010883055.1 Belonocnema kinseyi
TTTTTTGAAAATGCATTTATATATTTGAGAATCTTTGAAATACTGTTAAATTGTTGCATGAAAAAATGTAATTTTCTATTATTTTGTATGAGAATGTAAAAATGATTTATTTGCATTGAATAATTTTTTAATAGTTTTTGTTTTTATTTTAATTGTAAAAAAAGAGCATTAAAAACATAAAAAGTTTAATTCTTAGAACCCCGCTCACACGATGAAAAAGAAATTGTAATACCAAAAGTTGTGTTAAGAATGTGCCCACGCAGCGGGCAAATGTTTTTACTGTTAATGACGACGTTTGTAACGATTAAAGCCAAAACCATGCATTCTATCAAGAAGTGATTGATAACAAATTTTAGATCTTTTTTAAATGCACAATTTTCGTTCTGTCATCTTTTACCGTATTTTGCATAGTTTGGCCGAAAAATGTAATTTTTGGACTTTTCGTTATTTTCTATGCTATCAACAAAAGAAATTTTGATGTTTCAAAAAAGTTCGAATAGTTGTTATGCTAATATTGTAGGGCATTCAAAAAGCAACATTTTTCTTTTTTTGACTTTTTTTATATCGTGTGTTATTTGGCATAAAATGTTCAATTTCGTGTGTGTTTTGGAGTTTTGTAAATGCCAAAACTCTGGTAATTTTTAATTTTATGAAAAAAGTCGACTTTTTTTGCTCGACTTTTTGAATACTACAAATAACCGTACAGAGAATTTTTGAATTTCAAAAAAAGTGGTCTCGAAAATATTCAAAATGTGTCTAAATTTTGAATTTTTATCCCAAATGGCTGGCTAACGAATAGGGTGACCAGAAAAAAATGTGGTTTTCTTAGGAGCGAAAGGAAAATAACGGTAGTTTATTGTATTGTAAAAGGTAGATTTTTGTAAAAAAAAATTGTTTAACAATATTTAGATGTGGCGTATCGTCTTTAAAGTTCTTATGCAATTAACATGGGCAAAACAAATTTATATTTTTTGAAAAAGTAGATCAAGAAAAAGTATAATTAAACGTGCTACATTGAAAACAAATCTGAGTATATTTTTGAAATTTGACAGGTCTACGACTTAAGCTGTTTAATTTTTAGGGCGGAGGACTCATCAGCCCTGCCATAAAAGTTGATCACAGTGGGTCTTGGCACCAGAAAGTCTAGAACCTTTGGTGGCAAACATCTATAGGTATATTTTCCTTTTTCGGGGACGCTAACTAATCCTGTTTAAGAATCATATCCATGAAAAGAGCTGAGCGTCACCTCTAAATATTGTTTAAAATTTTTTAAAAAATCTTCCTTCAACAATCGTATAAACTACTGTTATTTGCCCTTCGCTATTAAGAAACCCAAAAGTCTTTTTTTCTGGTCGCCCTACTAACGAACTTAACAAACTCCTTTAGTTTGGGAGACTAAACGAGTCTACCAAAGGGCAATCTAATAGATTAATTTTTTTAAAAGTTATCATGTTCACAGACAGACATAACTACATACATAAAGACATGCAGACATACATACAGACAGACACCTTCGTGAAAACCTGTTTTTCGGATTCAGGGGATCTCAACACGTAGACATTTGACAAAAGATGGGGGTGGGGTCACATTTTACGAAAATCTAATACCTACTCTGCTGAGAATCTAAAACCAATTTGCTATTAACCTCTATTCTCTTATTATTTCATAAAATTTAGAGAAGAGTGCCAACAATGGTGGCAGGGGGGGGTGCCAATAATTGGTGCTCTTATCCTAGTGTAATATCGTTCAATAAATATCATTTTTAATAATCACCACTTAACTCTATGTTTTCATTTTTTTTTAAATATTAATTTTTTTAGCATAATTATTGCCAAAAAATTGCGACAAAATTTGGCAGTACAATAACGTATTGTTTCAAATAAACTTCTATTTACACGCAAGAATGTTCAAGTTTTAATCCAAGGTAGATTTTTAGTCATGCAATTCTTTTTTTCCTACATTAAATTGTCTTTCCCGTTTTAAACATGAATAAATTAAAATTTTATTTTTCGAGATGTACGGAAATACGATAACTTACTTATAAGGAGTATCGTATTTAAAGGGTTGCAGTACAGAACTAGATAGCTAATATTTTTATAGAAAATAAGTTTATCAAATGAATAATTCTTAAAAAGTCAAATAAACATTATGGTAAAAGGATTGTTCGTAATTGAGTGATGTTCATGGGCTACGGTGCGCGTCTGTACTTGATTTTTAAATACGTACGTGAACTAGAGCCAATGAGCGCCGCACAGTTCAAGCATGCGCGATTATTTTTGGATCACTATTGGGAATAATAATCGAATCGAAATTCAAAGTCTATAATACGAATCAATGCTTCTCCTTTACCACCACCTTGCCACCCGTACCGCCGCAATACAGTGCTTCTGCTTGTTATTTATAATCGAATTCTCATTTTAATTTAAACCTATCTGCTTTTTATTTATAATCGTATTTTTATTTCAATATCGGAAAGGACATTTTAAAGCCTTCAAAGAATTTAAACGAGCTATCTGAACCATTAAATATTTCTACCTGAGATTTCCATCGTTTGAGTTAGTATATTTTTAAATACAAGTTAATGTTTAAGCTATTATTTGTTATTAATATAAACATTAACATGAATTAATAATCCTATGAAGCATGGCATTTGTCATAAGTCTTTTTATCAAAGTCCATTGCTGGTGTAAAATGCTATAACAACTTTTTGAGATTTTGAGGTTATGAATTAATTTTAGAATACAAGAACGAACTGCTGGTCTTATCTTTTTTGATAAATTTTTTAACTGCGAGTAGTTCGCTCTTGAATTGAAAAATTTAATATTAACCTCAAAATCTCAATAAGTTGCTACCGCATTTTATATCAGCAATGGAATTTTATGACAAATTCCATGCATCACAGGAATAATACTTAATGTTAAAACTTATATTGAATTCAAATAATAACCAAAACATTAACTTGTAACTAAAAATAAACCAATGTTACACTAACTTTACTCAGTATCAGAAAAGTACCATTAAACTCCTTGCACTTCACCTTCAACACAAAACAGTTGCATAAAATATATAGGCTTCCAATGTTATATGTGCTTTTAAATAATATATGGTTTGAGAAATGTGGTATTGAATGGATTATGTTCAATTTCATGGATGTATCGGGTCTTCATATCTGCCGCCAATTTTCCCAAATACTCAATCTTTATTTTATAAAAACACAATTTTGAAAACCTCCAACAACAGATACTAGGCAGTCTGATAAGTACCTGAAAATTCTAAGAGATAGCATTAGTATTCACTAATGTGAACCATTTTCGTCGAGGTTGATCCTTCAAATAACGCCTGTCAAGACTTCAGCCATTTATGTTTACGCATTTACAAGTTACAGCACTGAGAAGCGACTAACCTCCGAGTTTTTTTTTAATATGGAAAAATCTGAGTTTCGAGTTTTGATCAAACACTACTATCTTCGCAAGAAAACGATATCCGAGACCAAGGCCAAGCTGGATAAGTATTACACGGACTCTGCACCGTCGATTGGAACGATTCATAAGTGGTTTACCGAGTTTCATTGTGGCCGTACGAGCACAGTTGATTCTGAACGATCTGGGCGCCCAAAAGAGGTCACTACACCAGAAAATGTAAAAAAAATCCATGATATGATGTTGAATGATCCCAAAGTGAAATTGAAAGGGGTGGCTAATGCTGTAGGCATATCATTGGAACGTGTGGGCAATATCGTGCATTCAGTTTTGGGCATGAAGAAGCTCTGCGCGCGATAGGTGCCGCGTTTGCTCACAGTGGACCAAAAACGAATTCGTGTGACAACTTCCCAGCAGAATTTGGTATTATTTTCGCGTAAGCCGACCGAGTTTTTGCGCCGATTCATAACCGTAGATGAAACCTGGATCCACTACTACACTCCTGAGTTAACGCAACAGGCAAAACAGTCGGTTCCACCGGGCCAAAGTGCTCCGAAGCGTCCAAAAACGCAAGAATGGGTCGGAAAGGTTATGGCCTCCGTATTTTGGGATGCACATGGCATAATATTCGTGGACTATCTTGAAAAAGGTAAAACCATAACCGGAGCATACTATTCATCCTTATTGGACCTATTGTAAAGCGAAATCGCCGAAAAACGACCGCATTTAAAGAAGAAAAAACCGCTTTATCATCACGACAATGCGCCTGTTCATTCATGCTTAGTTGCACAAGCAAAATTGCATGAAATCGGCTTCGAATTGGTTCCTCAGCCACCGTATTCACCAGACCTGGCCCCCAGCAACTATTACTTGTTCCCTAACCTGAAGAGATGGCTCACCGGTAAGCGTTTTTACTCAAATGAACAGCTCATAGCTGAAACTGAGGCGTATGTTGGAGACCTTCCGATCGAGTACTTTTCGGACGGTATCAAAAAGTTAGAAAATCGTTGGAGTCGCTGTATCGTCCTAAAAGGAGAGTATGTTGAAAAATAAAACCGACTTTGGCCAAAAAAAAGTCTCCGTGTTTCATTTTTCAGGGACTTATCAGACCGCCTAGTACATACTATAGGGATGTACGACACTGTCATTATCACCAACGGTCGGCGAGAAATTAATTTTTGACCAACTAAAAAGGAACTTACAACAAAATAGGTGAATTTTGAATTAAAAAGATGAATTTTCAAGGAAGAAGTTTTATATTTTGAACAAAAAACACCAATTTTCAACAAAATACGGGAATTTTTAAACAAATAATTCCATTTTTAACTAAAAATGATCAAGTTTCAATACAAAATATCAAATTTTAAACAAAAATAGAATAATTAAGTTTTTAGTTTATAAAAGTTAATATTTAATAATAAAATAAAATTTTCTACACATTATTTAAAATTTTAATCAAAACAGGCGAATTTAACACCAAATATTAAAAGTCTTAACAAAAAAGATAAATTTTCAATCACAAAGATTAATTTTCCATTTTAAAAAATCTTTTTTAACAAATAATAGAATTTTCAACTAAATTAATTTTCAATCCAAGTACAATAATATAAAAAGTATTTAAAATAAGACAGAATTCACTTCAAATCAGGCAGGTTCTACACATTATAACATTTTTATAGTAAATTATGCAAGACGTTTTTTCTGATATTAGACAAAAAAATCGAATTTGGAAATCGATGTTAAGGATAAAAAAATAGATTAATTTTTCACCCATAAAATAATGTTTAACTAAAAAGATGAAATTTCAATAAAAATATCAAATTTAAAACAAAAATAGAATAATTAAGCTTTTATTTTATAAAAGTTAATATTCAATAAAAAAAATGAAATTTCCTAAAGGTTATTAAAAATTTTAATTCAAAACAGATGAACTTGACACCAAATAGTAAAAGTTTTAACAAAAGAGATGAATTTTCAATCACAAAGATTAATTTTATAATAACATTTTATCAAAACAAATAATAGAATTTTCAACTAAATTAATTTTCAATGCAAGAACAATATTATAAAAACTATTTAAAATAAAACAGAATTTACTTAAAATCAGGCAGGTTCTACACATTATTTATCAGAATCAAACAGTAGAAGTTTTATAAAAAAAAGATGAATTTTCAATCACAAAGATTAATTTTTTATTAAAGAAATTTTTTTCAATAAATAACAGAATTTTGAAGAAATTGCTGATGTAAGTTGTTGGCTTTAGGGTCAGGTGAATTCAAACTAATTAAGTTATTTGAAACGTTTTAGCACACAATGGTGGCCGTCGTCAGAGAGGTTTATTAAATCTGTGAAAAGTACACAATATCTTGTACATACGCAATTTTACAATTGGAACCATTTTTTTATTAATATATTAGCTGTGAACTAAAAAAAAATGTAAATTACTGGTTTTTAAATTTAAATTTTGTTTAATTTTATTAAAAACTATTGATAAATCTTGCAGTAACCTTAAAACATTAATTTATTTTAAAGAAGTACAATTGATGAGAAAACAATACCAATGTAGTTGACAAAGTTTTGTCATCATTTTTTTATTTAATGAAACAATTTTTAATCGAAAAAGTTGTTTACAAATTATTTATTCAGTTATGTATATGTCATTATATTATTTTTTTATTATTTTATTCCTTTTTTGTTATTTTTCATATAATTTGTTTGTACGGAATTTATTATTATAAATTGTAAGAAACCTTATACAGATGTAAATTGTTTCCAACTGAATTAATTTTCAATCCAAGAACAATATCATAAAAAGTATTCAGAATAAGTATCAAGCAGGTTCTATACATTATTTAGCAGAATCGTTAGCGATAACGTTTTTTTATAGTCAATTATGCAAGACTTTTTTTCCCCATATAAGACAATACAAAAATCGAATTTGGACATCCATGTTAAAAATAATACAAAAAGATTAATTTTTTACCCATAAAATTAATTCTCTACAAAAGACGATTAGTTTTCAACCAACAATGACATAATGAAAATTTTCCTTAAAAGCCAAGATAATACTTTAACAAAGAAAATTAATTTTCTACCAAAAAGACGAATTTTCAACTAAAAAATTAATTTTCAGTTATAAATATACTTTTTCATCCTAAAATTTTGCAGTTAAATTTTTCATAAAATAGTTGAATCCTCAATCAAAAAGATCAATTTTCAAACAAAATATTGAAGTTTTCAACTAAAAAAGATACATTTTTAATTAAAAATATGAATATATAGAACCAGAAATAGGAATATTCCTTTTTAGTTAAAAGAATGAATATTTAACAACAAATAATTAAATTTTTAACAAATTAGTTGAAATTTATTAAAATTGAGGAATTTGATAGTACATAGTTGAAGTTTCATACAAACAGATGAATTTTCAACCAAGAAGATTAATTTTATATAAAAAAGACGATGTTTGAAACAAATGATTGATTTTTCAACACAAAAATATAAATTTGTAATTCAAAATTGCAATGTTTCACCGAAAGTAGGATATTTAAATCTTTAGTTAAAGAATTTAATTTTAAGAAAAAGGAATGAGCTACTTAATAGTTTTGTTCTTAATCACAAAGATAAATTTTCAACAAAGAAGACTAATTTCCTACAAAAAACACGAATTTTCATCGAAATATGTGCATTTTCAAACAAATGGGTGAATTTTCAACTAAAAAAGATCAATTTTTAATTTCAAGTAAATAAAAGACGGGTTAAAAAAATGAAATTTTTAACAAAAAAAGATCAATTTTTTTTAATATCATTTTTCTATAAAAAATTGTATAATCTACTTTTCTCTTAATAAATTAATTTTTCACCGAAAAATGACGAATTTTTAACAAAATTCTGAATTCCGAAGTACTGTGTGAAAACAGATAAATTTTTTTCCAAATAGTTCAATCTTTAACGAAAAAAGGTCGATTTTAAACCAAAAGGATTAATTTTCTACCAAAACATAAAAATTAAAAAAATCAACTATTAAGTAAAAAAAGTCAATTTTCAATTTAAAATATCAATTTTCAATCAAAAATAGTATAACCGAAATTTCTTCTAAAGAAATTGGTTTTTGACAAACTGAAAAAGACTTTTTTTAAAGTAACTGAATCTTTAGTGAAAAATATTAATTTTCAACCAAGAATATTACTTTTCTACAAAAAATTACGAATTTTCTACAAAATCTATAAAGTTTTAAATAGTTTTTAGTTTAAAAAAATAATTTTCAACTGAAAGAAGTGCAATTAAAAAAATAGCTGAATTCTCTACCAAAGCAGGTTGCAATGAAAATTATCAATAAATTTCTAACCAAAAATGGCAAGTTAAATTTTCATTTCAATATATTAATTTTGAAAAAAAGAGAAATGTCAGAAAAATTGTTTAATCCTAAATCAGCAAAAAGAATATTCAAACAGGATCAGGAAGGGAATTATGTTGTTTTTAGATCAAATTTTAAGAGAAGTATTTTTTTGTTATAAAAAAATTCTATGTTCAGAAGATTAATTTTTAACCAATAATATTAATTTTTTACAAAAAGTATTTTTTTGAAAACTTGCCTTTTTGGGTTGAAAACTCAAGAATTTTGTAGATATTTTTCTTTGTTCTTTCTAGAGCCTTGCGCTCGACAATATATGCATATATACATCTACAACTGTAATTTGGTAGTCGTGAATTACCTTTTGTTAAAGCTCCTTTATTGAGGACTCAGCTATTTTGTTTAAAATTCTTCTTTTTTGTTTGCATTCGACTACTTGGTTAAATGTTAAACTACTTGGGTAAAAATTGATATTTTTGGGTTGAAGATTCATCATTGCCGAGAGATGCATTGTAAAAATAAGGAAACGAATCTTCAATCATAAAGATTAATTTTCTATAAGAGATTCGAATTTAAAGCAAAAGTAGCAAAGTTACTTTTTCACACAAAAAATTAATTTATTTCCGAAAAAAAAGAATTTTCCAAAAAATTGTAAACTTTTTAACCAAAGAGATGAATTTTGAACTAAAATTAAGAATTTTGCAACTAGAAAGACAAATTTTAAACAAATAAAGAATTGTAAGTTAGGAAATAAAAAAATTTGTCCAACTGCTTAAACTTTTAAGTCAAAAGACTATTTTTCTGTAAAAAGTTTGGGCACCTTTACCCTCCATCTACCACCAAAAACCACATTTTTTATAACACCGTCAGCCCACATGATAAGTTTTCAATTATTTATTTGTTGACTGTGTTATTTTTAATACAAAATTTTATTAATTTTAATGAAATTTGAAATATAAGAAATATTAGTTTAATTTTAAACAAAATATGTATGTTTTTCATAAACTTTAATGTGAAGAGTCCAGGGGAAAGTGAAAGAGTTAACTAAGTCCGATATTCGACAATTAGTAGAAATTTGCATTCATTAATCTAATTTTGTTCCAACTTTGTAAGGATTTATCTACTTTTATAATCAAAATTCGTACAGTAATCATTTCTCGCGTTATTCATTGCAAAGTATAGCGTAATTATTTTGTATAAATCGGAATAATGAAATAATTATTACTAAAAATGTTATGACATTGAACGCATAAACTAATATTGGGGAGACTTAACCAAGAATTTCAGGGATGAGTTTGTCAAGTGGCACAAAGCTTATTACATATGTTTTTCTACCTATAAGGTCATTGATTATTATAATGCGCGTTCTTTTTCATAAAAAGACAAATAGGCGCGTGTCAGACTGCTAGTATTATATATGTGACGTGCGCCGAAGAAAGGGGGCTTACTCTGAAAAGTGAGATTTTTGAGGGCCAGTCCACAATGAGAGTTGTAAGTGTCGACGTTCGAACGTATATGCCAGGCTCTGTCAACTACGTGCAGTGTCCAGAACGTGGGATTTTTCGGCCCCCACCACTCTCCTACCTGGGAGCGACACATTCAAACGTAGTGTGTCGGTGAGTCGGTTCTGTTAAATGCTGCGAAGCCCAGCCTCGTGGAAAGCCGAAAATGCACGAGCAGGAATCTGAGCTCTCCCGATCTCACAAATGACGATCTAGCTGCTCCTCGAATTTATTCAATTTTTGAAATCCCGAGTTACCTTAGAACCATTAGGCTTATTGCGAAGAGGTAAATATAATTGACTTTATGTAAATAGATATAGGAGACAAGACTTCTGGGTCTAAAATGTTTCAAATTTAGTGCTGCAATGCCTAAGTCATATTTTTAGTAAACAATGGATTTTAACAAATAAAAAACAATTTTTCGACAAAATAGTTAAATTTTCAACTCAAGAAATTACTTTAAAAAATAAATTTTTGAACTTAAACATAGTAGTTTATACTGAAGTTTGCAGTTGAAAAAATTAATTTTTAAACCCAAATAAATGCGATTTTATCAACAAAAGAAATAAATTTTTATCTAAAACAAATTAATTTTTAAAGAAGAATAATTCGCCAACAAACAAGTTAAATTTATAACTAAAAAGAAAATTTGTCAAGAAAAAAATGGCCAACAAAATTGTTCAATTTTCATCTATAGAAATGAATTTTAAACTAAAAAAAAAGCATTCGATCAAAAATGGACTAGTTAAATTTTCAGACAAAAAATGGAATTTCCAACGAAAGAAATTAATTTTCAACTAAAATTATAATGTTTCAACGAAAAATTTAATACATAAATTTTCAGTTGAAAAATAATTATCAACCCCAAAAAAATCAAAGTTTCAACAAAATATTTAAATTCTCAAGAAAAGAATAAAATTTGCAAACAAACAGATCAATTTTCAACGAAAAACGGTTCAATTATCAGTTTTAAAAAATCAATTATCATCATTACAACCAACAATTTTTCAGCAAAATAGTTTAATTTTCAAAAAATAGATGAACTTTAAACCATTTTATACCAAAATAAAAGAAGTTTCAACAAAAAATGCATTTTCATCCAAAGAAATGAATTCTTGATTAAAATAGATGAATTTTTAAACAAGAAAAATAATTTTCTACCAAAAAAGAAGAATTTTTGACTGAGGAAGTTCAGTTTCCTACCAAAAAAATTTAACCAAAAATGATACAATTACATTTTTAGGATAAGAAAATGTTTTTTCAACAACAACAAAATCGAATTTTCAACAGAATGGTTCATTTTTTAAACATACAGTTAGATTTTAATTTAAAAAATTACACAGCCACACAAAACAAAAGTGTGCGGATCAGGTAACAAGACACGTATTCCTATGTATTTTGGGGCGCTGAATTCAAATTCGGTATCAAAAATCACCCATCACGTCATGGTTGAGCCAAAACCTCAAAAATGACGAAAAATCATGCACTGAGGCAAATAAATTTCAAAATAATGCCAGTGATGCAAATTTTCACTTCAAAAACATGCCGACCCTTGCTTGATATCAACTTATTTAACATAACTTTACTCAACAGGACCTGAACTCACCTAACCTGAATTAACAGAAATTTATTGAACTACACGTAAAGCTCTGGAAGCATATTTTCCCAGTAGCAAATGTGTGCTACATTGAATGGGTCAACTCGAGCCTAACCTAGAAATAAATATAACCTAGCCTAACCTAACCTAACCTTACGAAACACAATTAAACTTATTGTGTTGTCCCGTTGTGTTTGTGGTACCGTTTCATTCAGCTTCGGCTTAACCTACATAGAGGTTTAACCTATCCTAACCTAACAAAACCTGACCTAACCTAACCGATTACGCTGGCAACCCTGTTCTTGCGTACTTTCATATTTTGACATTAATAGCAGTAAATGTCTGGAGTTTCGTAACCGCTTATTGCTAGCATTATTCGCCTGTGTCTGTAACCAGGGCACCTCCACGTGGTGACAGTGGGCAACGGATCCACATTGCCTGAGTCCCTGGGTAAACGGCGTTCATGCCGTCATGGCAGACACAGGTAAAAAGTGTATTACGATGCAGGGAAAAACCCCAGTATCGGCGTCTGGTCAGGGTGGGAAAGCGGGCTCTCCGACGTCGTCATCATGCAACCGTAGCTCTTCATCAATGGATCACTTGGTTGGTGTAGAGTCTCATGCTAAAAGGAAAAAAACCGCGAACATTTTTCAATCGCATGCCTGCAAGAATAGCTCAGACTCATTCTATTACATTTGCAGTAAATATGAAATGAGCAGTTTGCGAAAATCAATCGACGAGGAACTGAAAAGTCTTTACGAAAAGTGTTTTGACCGTAAATTGCTGCACCAAGAAACAAATTGGGTTCTTCACGTCATTTTCAATTCCTGCAGACTTATGTTGTATCGTCTAAAAAATTCAAACAACGAAAAGTACCGAAAGTACTCTACACCAACCACATGGAAAAAACCCGTTATTGCGAAGGACTGCTACTTTTGCATGAATTCCGTCAAAGGGTTCAACGCCAAAAATAAAAATAACATTTCGTACATCAATGTGTGCACAGTCACAAGAACAATTGAAATCAATAAAAATGCACGCCAGACTGATTCAAGCTCTTTAGAAGATGATAGAATGGAAGTTGAAAGTCAACGTCACGGAGACGGTAGTGAAACCAGTGATCGAACAGAAAATAGTTCTAATGATTCCGATGAAAATGACGAAAAAGATGACGAATATGGCGTGCAAAAAATGAAATTGAAGGTTCCAATATTAGTGTCACAACTAGAACTGAATGATTTTATTAGAGATCTTGGATTACCGAAAGACGGCGCTGAATTTGCCGCTTCATTACTAAAAAGAAGAAATCTTCTAGAGCCAAAGACAAAAGTTTCATTCTATCGCGACAGCGACAAAGAATTCAGAAAATTTTTCATTAAAAACGAAGAGGCGTCTTTAGTGTACTGCACTGACATTAACGGTCTAATGAACCACTTGAAGAAAAATGTATACAGAGACGAAAAATGGCGACTTTTTATTGATTCGTCAAAACGTAGCATTAAGGATGATTTACTGCATAACACGAATACTTACGCTCCTATCCCTATAGCTCACTCATAGGTCATTAAAGAAGAATATAACAATGTTAAAATGCTTCTTGAAAAAGTTAATTACACGAATCACAAATGGCAAATATGTGGTGATCTCAAAATCATAACAATGATATTTGGCCAACAATCGGGTTTCACGAGAGAGCCATGCTTTATATGCCTATGGAATAGCAGAGATCGAGCCAATCATTACAGTAAAAAACATTGGTCTTTAAGAGATTCATTAAAAACCTGGTTCTCATAATATCATCAACAAAAGCCTCGTTGATCCAGAAAAAATTTTACTACCGCCCCTCCACATAAAGCTTGGGCTCATGAAGCAATTTTTCAAGGCGTTAGACAAAGATGGACAATGATATAAGTATATATCCCTTAAATTCCCTAATGTTTCAGACGTTAAATTGAAAGAAGGAGTCTTTGATGGACCACAGATTCGAATATTGACAAGACATACCAATTTCGTGAGCCACATGACGAAAATTGAAATGGACGCTTGGGAAAGTTTTTAAGCAATAAACGCAAATTTCCTCGGTAACAAAAAAGTCCAGACTACGAGAATATTGTTGCGAAAATGATAAGAAACTACAAAAAGTTAGGCTGCTTGATGAATTTAAAACTTCACTTTCTAGATTCCCATCTGGATAAGTTTCCAGAAAATGTTGGTGATTTCAGCGAAGAACAAGGGGAACGTTTTCATCAAGACATAAAAGTGATGGAACAACGATATCAGGGTATATGGGACGAGGTCATGATGGCTGATTTTTGCTGGTTGTTGAAAAGGGAAACGAATGTAGTTCTTAAACGTAAACGTAACCCTTTGCATCGTTCCTTCGAAGAAAAAAGGACACGTTATAGCAGGCAGAAAATAGACTGAAGTAGGTGTATAAATCAATTTAATTACGATAAAAAGCAAGATAAAATGTAAACACGAAAGATAGTATAAATATATCCCTTAAGTCTAAGAAAATCAGAGAGAAAAAAATTTTGAATAAAACTCTTATTCATTTGCATGTTTAAGTTACAGTTCTAAATTTTTATTGATACATATATTGTCAGGTTAATTGAAATGGGGTCAATTCTACTTGTAGTTCTAAGTTTCTTCAAATGAGTAATGTGCGTCTAAATTTTTAACCACCTGTATTACAATGAAATGAATTTTATTGTGTTACAACGGGAACACTTAAGTTAAGTTGTGTTGCGTTAAGCAAAATTTCGTTAGGTTCTGTTAAGTTTGATTGATTTGTAGGTTAAGATCGAGTTAACCTATTAAATATAGCACACATTTAAGACTGCGAACCGTACACTTACATAGCTACACGTGTGGTTGTATTTCATTCGGCTAGGTTAGGTTAGGTCAGGTTTTGTTAGCTTAGGATAGGTTAAACCTCTATGTTAAGCCGAAGCTGAATGAAGCGGTACCGCAAACATAACGGGACAACACAATGAGTTTAATTGTGTTACGTGAAGTTAAATTAGGTTAGGTTAGGTCAGGTTTTTTAGGTTAGTATAGGTATTTTTAGCTTAGATAGGCATGATTTTTCGTCATTTTTTGAGGTTATGGCTCAACCATGACGTGATGGGTGATTTTTAATACCGAATTTGAATTCAGCGCCCCAAAATCCATAGGAATACGTGTGTCTTGTTACCAGATCCGCACACTTTTTTTTGTGGCTGTGTTATTTTTCAACCAAAAATGGAATGGAATGAATTCTGAGACAAAACTTAAAAAATATCACAATTTTTTAAAATTATTTCGTAGATTTTCCATATTATATAATTTTAGTAAAAATAAGGAATTTAATTCTTATTGAGCTTTCTTGCGCAATTTTGTCGCACCATTTTTTGTTATGTTTATGTTGGTTTGTAAAATTTTCTTTCAAATTTTAGTAAGTTTACGAAATATTCCGAAATTTTGAAACGATTAAAAAATAATTAAAAGTTGCAAAAAAATCAGTAAAAATTTAAATAATTCTTAAAAATCAGAAGATTATAATGTCTGAAAATATTAGAAAAAAGAATTATTTTTCTAATAATTGTTTGAAAATTTTAAATAATTTTTATTTACAAAAATGTACTTTAAAAAAAATCAAAACTATTTTGAAACACATCAAACGATTTCCTAAAATTTAAAAGAAGAGTGTAGAAGATTTTAAAGCAAGATGTTTCAATTTGATAAGATTAAAAAGTTTTAAAAAACGTAAATAATCCAGTAATTCAAGAAATATTTAGAAGAATGGAAGAGGTTCAAATTTAATCTTAAACTTAAATTTCTTAAAAATGTAGATTTTCAAAAATTTCGAAAAAATAAACTTTAGAAGCTTTAAGGGAATTCAAACAGATTTAAAGGGGATAAAATTATTTTTTTTTTAAATTCCTTGTGAAAAATTTAAAAGATTATGAGTCAATTTTTTCACATCTTGAATTAAAGAACATAATTCTTATTAGGCCTTATTGTGCAATTTTGTTACACAATTTTTTAAATTATATGTTGCTTTGAAAATCTACTTTCAAATTTCAGAAAGTTTAAGAGATATTCAGAAATTTTGAAAGGATTCAAATAAAATTCAAACTTGTAAAGATTTTTCAAGAATTTTGTAAGTTTTAACGAAAATGAAAAAAATTATTTTAGGTTCCTATAAATAATTAAAATAAAATTTTATTTCGAAAAATTAATTTTCGGAGATTATTTTAAAGCATTTCAAAACATTCAAAAATACGTCAAAAATTGTGAAAGTATATGAAAAATTTTAAAGGCCATGTTTTTTTAATTTTGCAAAATGAAAAAAATTAGGAAAAATTTGAATAATTTTGAAAGATTAGGAGACCAGACAGGATTAGAAAAAAAAACAATTATTTTCCAAATTAACTTGTGATAATTTTTAATAATTTTTTATTTTGTAAAATGTGCTTTAAAAGAAAATTAGAGAAGATTCTTAAACACATCAAACAATTTCCTAAAATTTCGAAAAACTGCTGAAAAACGATAAGAGAAATATCTATTTCTTCAATTTCAACCATAATGTGAAAAGCGATTCTTCATAGTATTTTACTAACTAATGGAGATATTTTTATAATTTTATTGCTGAAATCTATTCCCTAAGGTCAAACATGGTACACAAATTTCGTAAAATTTAAAAAACACCAACTATTTACAGGAATTTTTTTAATAAAAATCATTGTGTCTCATATTCAAATAAATTTTGGCAATATTTATAAAAGTATTATTATTCTTAATTAAAAAAAAATTAATGGATAGAGAGTACAGTTTTTATTTGAAATTTCACGACGGTTTTTTGTACCATGTTTGACCCTCGGCCAGAATCAAGGAAAAATAATCTAAAAATATGTTCATTAGTTATGAAAATGCTACAAAGACTTGCCTTAACAATTTCTTTTCTCTTTTTAAAGTTATGAGATATTTCTCCATAAAATAAATTTTTTTGCATTTATTTTACAATTATTTACAATTAATTTCCAATTACAATTATTTTACAATAAAAATAAAATTGTAAAAGCTAAATTTTGTAATTTTGAGATTAGTATTTTAAGGCATTAAAGATTTTGCAAAGATTTCATATACAATAAGATAAGTATTATCAGTTTATAAATTTATATGTAAATAATTATTATAAGGTTCTTAAGAAAATTAAGAAAAAGATTTTCTAATATATCAGATGTGTCAGAAAAGAACCCAGGAGATTTTTAAGACATTTTATTGTTATCTTATAGGATTTTAAAAAATATTATGAAAATTTCTTATCTATGTGAAACGTTTTGAATTCTTTAAGATATTGGTAACTGTCTCGAGTTTTTATCAAAAATAAAAAAAAAATCATTCAAAATGTAGACAAAAATTTCCCTATAATCTTCTAAATTTTCCCAGGCATTTTAAGAAGTCATGTTTATTCTCCTGAAACCTTTCGAGATTCTTTTAAAGTTCCTAAAGTTTATCTTGCGTTTCTAAAACACTTCTGAATTTAAACTTTTTTGAATCTTATCAAGTCTATTAGATACTTCCTGAATTCACTTGATTATTTACTTCGTTTAAACTTTTTAATCTTATCAAATTGAAGCATTTTGCTCACTTAAATTTGAAAGAATTATGTTCCTTAATTTTTCTAAAGTTAAGTAATATGGAAAAATTACAACATTTTGCTTCAAAATATTTTGCGTACTTTTTAGACATTTTAGGAAAAAATAGAAAATGTTTTGTAATCTTTTTTCAATTTTCTGTTAGAATTCATTCCAAAAAACTTATTCGTTTATCGACTTTTATTATTATTTTATCATTTTACATACGTATCTATTATATCTTGTCAAAATTTAATATAAAAGTCTGAAATGTTAAGTGTATTTAAATACTACAATTTTTAATGTTTCCATATTTTTAGAAATAATTCAACAAATTTTATGTACACAATTTCCAGGCGCATCTTTCTTATTCTTCTACAAGAATGTTTAGGTTTTTCGGTTTTTTAAATCAGTTTATCCTACGTTTCTAAAACTCCTCTGAACTTTAAATTCTTTTTTAATCTCATCAATTCTACTCAATATTTATTGAATTTATTCGATTATTTGCACTTTTAAGAAATTTGTTATGTTATCGAATTAAAAAATGTTGATTTTGAAACCTTTTACACTCTTTTTCGAAATTTTAGGAAATTGTTTGATGTGTTTAAAAATCTTCTTTAATTTTCTTTTAAAGCACATTTTACAAGATAAAAAATTATTAAAAATTTGCACACGTTACTTAGGAAAATAATTTTTTTTCTAATCTTGTCTGGTCTCCTAATCTTTCAAAATTATTCAAATTTTTCCTGATTTTTTTTATTTTGCAAAATCAAGAAAACATTTCCTTTAAAATTTTTCATATACTTTGAGAATTTTTGACGTATATATGAATATTTTAAAATGCTTTAAAATAATCTCCTAAAATTAATTTTTCGAAATAAAATTTTATTTTAATTATTTCTAGGAACCTAAAATAATTTTTTTCATTTTCGTGAAAACTTACAAAATTCTTGAAACATCTTTACAAGTTTTAATTTTATTTGAATCCTTTCAAAATTTCTGAATTTTTCTTAAGCTTTCTCGAATTTGAATGTAGATTTTTAAAGAAACATATAATTAAATAAACTGTGTAACAAATTTTCACAAGAAAGTCTAATAAGAATTATGTTCCTTAATTCAAGATGTGAAAAAATTGACTCATAATCTATTAAATTTTTCACAAGGAATTTTAAGAAAAATAATTTTATCTCCTTGAAATCTTTCTGAATTCCCTTAAAGCTTCTAAAGTTCATTTTTTCGAAATCTTTGAAAATCTACATTTCTAAAAAATTTAAGTCTAAAATTAGATTTGAATCTCTTCAATTCTTCTAAATATTTCTTGAATTTACTGGTTTATTTACGTTTTTTAAAACTTTTTAATCTCATCAAATTAAAACATTTTGCTTTAAAATCTTCTACACTCTTTTAAATTATAGGAAATATTTTGATGTGTTTCACTATATGTTTAAAAATTGAACTATTCTGTTGTAAATTCGATTGTATGTTTTTTTAAAACAATTTTCCGTTGAAAATCCATTTCTTCCATCGAAAATGAAACTATTTTAAAATTAAAATTTTTTAAAATAACTATTTTGGCTGATAATTTAACTGTTTTGTTGAAAATTCGATTGTTTTGTTGTTGAAAAAACATTTTCTTATGCTAAAAATTTAATTGTATCATTTTTGGTTGATTTTTTTTGGTAGGAAATGAACTTTCTCAGTCAAAAATTCTTCTTTTTTGGTAGAAAATTATTTTTCTTCTTTAAAAATTCATTTATTTTAATCAAGAATTCATTTCTTTAGATGTGTTAATTTGCACTTAATAAATTGTGTCTATCAAGGCAAGTATTTCGTAAATAATTCCATTCGATCTAAATAGAATATAAAAATTTTTATTAGAGCAAGGAGTCAAAGAATCAGAGTACATTTCTCTTTCGAGGCTCTCCTTACACTCAATCTCCGTCTCTGGTCCTCAGACCTCACACACTACATCAGAGTGGGAATAATATAAACAAGATAGTCATATTTCGAAGAAATATATAGTCGAGATGACCGAACATAAAACAGCAGAAACTTAAACCATAACATACTCCCCCCGTTGACAGAGTAAGCGATCAACATTTATTTTCGACATCATAGCAATTTATCGGTAGTACAGCAATTTTTCGTACAGGTCTTTTTAACATTCGATTAGCGCTTTTTAAAGTTACAGTTCTTACAATGCCATCATTCCCTGGATGCAATTCATGAATCCTTGCTAGTGGCCATTGCATACAAGGCATATTGTCCTCTTTCAATAACACCAGCATACCTATTTTAGGATTCTTTATATCGCTACGCCATTTTTGACGAACATTTAACTCATTCAAATACTCGGTACTCCATCTTTTCCAAAAATCTTGACGTACTTTGGAAAACAACTGCCAAGATGATAATCGATTGGATGGTAAGGGCAAGAGGTCAGGTTCGGGCAAATAAGTAAATGAGTCACCTATTAAAAAATGTTCTGGAATTAAGGCCGAGATATCATTTATATCTGTTGAAATTGGACTGAGTGGTCTTGAATTCAAGATTGACTCGATTTCAACACAGAGGGTGTAAAATTCTTCGAATGTAAATAGTGCATTTGAAGCAACCCATTTGAAATGATGTTTATAGGACTTTACACCAGCTTCCCATAGTCCACCAAAGTGCGGAGACGAGGGAGGAATGAAATGAAAATCAACTCCAATGCAGCTAGTGAAATTGAAGATTTTGTTTTTGAATCTCTCAGACTGAAACAGCTCATGCAACTTATTTAATTCACCTTTAACACCTTGAAAATTGGTTCCATTGTCACTATATATGGACTGGGGTTTGCCACGCCGTGCAATAAAACGTTGCAAAGCTCCTAGAAACTCTTCTGTGCTCAGATCGCTGACTACCTCGATGTGAATCGCTTTAATTATCATACAGACGAAAACTGATACATAAATCTTGATCCTTTTTTGATTCCTATATTTTTGCTCTTTTATGTGAAACGGACCACAGTAATCTACGCCCACACAGTTAAAAGGCCTTGTTCTATTTACGCGTACAGCGGGTAAATTTCCCATTTTAGGATCAGCCAAAATTGGTTTTGCACGAAAGCAAATTATACACTTGCGTATAATTTTTTTGATTTGATTTCTCCCATCAACAGGCCAAAATTTTTGTCTTAAAGTATAGAGAGTGGTTTGAACACCAGCGTGATAACAGTTAAAATGATAATGTCTGATTATTAAATCCGTTAAGAAATTTGACTTAGAAAGGAGTATCGGATGTCGTTTGTCAAATGAAACTTCGGAATTCTTCAAACGACCTCCGATACGTAGCAACCCATCTTTACATAAGAACGGATCCAAATTATAAATTTTACTCTTTCTGTTAAGCGAATTACCTTTTGTCAAATTTTCGATTTCCTTGTAAAAACAAGAGCCTTGGACACATCGGATAATAGCTATTTCTGGGTGCTTTAATTCTACAGTTTTCAACGATCCCTTATAATGACGGTACTCAGGCAAAAATCGGAAACAAAAAGCTATAACTCTTTTCAGTTTAGTGAAGGAAGAAAATTTTTCAAAGATGTTAGTTTGAATAATAGTTTTGAGACAATTTGTTTTCTTCGTTTCCGGAAGTATGTTCGTACTAGCAGTTTTCATTTCTGATTTTGGCCATAAAGCTTCTTCTTGACTCAACCAATGAGGACCTTTAAACCATAATTTGTTTTTGAGGAACTCATCAGGTACGAGGGTAGTTCAATAAGTCCTTAGAATGAAGTATAAAAACAATTTTTTTTGAGTAAATTTTTTTTATTTTTTCAACATAATCTCCTTGGAGCTCTATACACTTGGTCAATCGCTTTTCAAGTTTTTTTAATCCTTCAGAAAAGTGCGTTTTCGG
>NC_046663.1:126992596-126993856 GCF_010883055.1 Belonocnema kinseyi
TTCTGAATCTGTCCAAAAAATGGCTGTGTCGATTTTAACATAAAGAGAGTTCTGAATCTTTTCAAATAAACTGGTTAATAATAAAGCTCCACATAGTTCCAACCGGGGTATCATTAACTTTTTTAAAGGAGCAACACGTGATTTAGAGCATAGCAAAGAACAGTACACCCTTCCGCTGTCGTTCTCGGAACGAATGTATAAACAGGCGCCATATCCCTTCTCGCTCGCATCACAGAACCCATGTAGTTGGACTCTTTTATGATCAGGAATCATTACATTTCTCGAAACTGAGACATTATTTATCGATTCTAATTGATTACAGAAGTTAGTCCACTTATAATGAATGGAAGTCGGTAATGACTCGTCCCATTTAACTTTAGATTGCCAAAGATCCTGCATTACTTGTTTTGCATATAAAATTATCGGACCGAGAAAACCCAGTGGATCAAATAATTTTGCACTTTCTGATAAAATAATTCTTTTTGTGATCCCTTGATGAACCGTCGGGGCTTTAATTGAATAAACGAAAGAGTCGTTTCGGGCCTTCCAATATAAGCCAAGAATTTTAGCTATATAATCTTTATTTATTTTAAAATCAGTATCTAGGCTTTTATCGCTTACACCTTCAAGTATGCTGGACTCATTCGAAGCCCATTGCCGCATGTTTAGTTGAGCTCGACTTAAAAGTTTAGTCATTTGATCGTAAATCTCACGCGCCTCTTTACATGTGGAAGTTCCTGTAAGGAGATTATCCACATATAAATCCCTCTTCAATACTTGAGCAGCCAAGGGAAAGTCATGACCTTCATCTTCAGCTGATTGATGAAGGCATCGTATGGCTAAAAAAGATGCAGGAGCAAACCCAAAAGTGATTGTATTTAGGCAATATTCTAATACCTGATCATTTTTAGGCCACAAAATCTTTTGATATTGTCGGTCTTCTTCGTGGATTAAGAACTGCCTGTACATTTTTTCAATGTCAGCTATGAGCACATAATTATGAAAACGGAAACGAATTATTAAGGTAAAGAGATCATCTTGAATTGTGGGACCGACCATCAGGAGATCGTTTGAAGAGACACCAGAACTGCTTTTAATTGAAGCATTAAAGACTACTCTAAATTTGGTAGTAGTACTGGAATTCTTTATAACGCTGTAATGGGGCAAATAAAAACCATCATTATTGTTAGTCGAATTATTTAATGACATGTGACTCAAATCTAAGTAGTTTTGGATGACCGCCGTATACTGTTCTTTAAG
>NC_046663.1:126993956-127008602 GCF_010883055.1 Belonocnema kinseyi
AATGTTCCTCGCAATCGATCTCTTCCTGCGAAAGTGTTGATTGAGACAAAAATTCCTCTACTGACCAAAATTTCTCAATTATCGCTTTCAAATCGGTTGCTAGGCAGTTATTAGATTTTATGATTTTAGAATTTTTTGAACAATCTAAACTTCCGCCAATTACCCAACCTAATCGAGTTTTTTGTAAATAAAGGTCATTGCCGTTTTGAGATAAATTTATGGAACCTATCGATAATAAAGATAGACTTGTACCTGCGCCGATCAACATGTCAATTGTTCTGGGTATGTGAAAATTGGGATCAGCGAGTAGTATATTTTTAGGAATTCGAAGATTCTCGCGTGATATTACTTGATTCGGAACTAAATCAGTTATATTGGGAATTTTTAATTTCTTTATGAGGTCTATTGTCACAAAATTCATGGTTGAGCAAGTATCAAGTAATATTCGTGCCTTTGTTTGATTTTTCTTGTTGTCAAATACTTGAACTATCGCACTCGTCATTAGCTGACAAGCTGGCGAAGAAACTAGAGACTTCAAAGTGATTTCAGGGACAGGCGTTAATTGTCACAATTCACTGGATTTTTTCGAATCTTGTGCCTTGGTGAAGTGTAATAAAGTATTGTGACGCTTCCCACACTTTTTACAAGTACCAAATTTACAATCCCTCGCTTTATGATTACGCAAACAATTGAAACATAAATGTGCATCCTTTACCACCTTGATACGCTCCTCCACCGTCAACGCTAAGAATTTGCTGCATTTAAATAGATAATGAGGCTCGGTACAAAGAGGGCATTTATTGGATGTGGCAGTCACGAAAACCTGACGTTTCCCATCATCTTTACGTTTTTTAGAAGGAGGAGAATCCTTATCAGTAGCATCCTTAGCAGTATTATCGTTTTTGCGCTTAGAAATACGCGCTGCAGTTCTATATAAAAAATCAGTTAAATCTTCTAATTTTGGAAATTCTCCAATTTTAATGGTTTCATCCCATTTTTCCAAGGAAGATTTATGAAGTTTTTCTTCAAGAATAGCTACTATCATTTCATGACTGACATTTACCCCTAATGAAGCTAGTGACTGAAGATGCTGCTGCGATTCATCAGCAAGAGCGATCAGTCCCTGATAGGATTCTGTTTCTTGAACCGGTAATCGTAGCAATAAACTAAGATGACGTGATATCAGAGTACGTTTATCTTCATATGATTTTCGTAGAAGATTCCATGCGCGATCGAAATTTTCGTTC
Source organism: Belonocnema kinseyi (assembly GCF_010883055.1). Taxonomy (NCBI): domain Eukaryota; kingdom Metazoa; phylum Arthropoda; class Insecta; order Hymenoptera; family Cynipidae; genus Belonocnema; species Belonocnema kinseyi. Next base: position 126,995,204 of record NC_046663.1, read on the forward strand.
GTAATAGCCAAAACTTGAATTTTACGTAATGCCTGATCTTTAAGCGCGGATTTCAAATATTGCAGTTTTTCTACATTACTTACGTCATCACGGTTAATAATCATTGTGGTAAAAGAATCTCTAAATGATAACCAGTCTTCCACTTTGCCGCTAAAAGAAGGTAATTCAGCTTGAGGTAGTTTTAGATTCCTTCTACTGTCGGATGCAACTGATCCATTCGCGATACCCGGATTTGAAATCATGTCATGATTTACAGTATGTGAACTAATATTAGATTGAGATGCGAGAGGTGTAACATATTTTTGAGCTTTTGCAAGGGTTTGGAAGAAAAGATCCTAAATGGTTTTTTTATCGGGGCTGTGATCTGTTTCATTATCAATCGGTTGAATCTCGTCATATAAATCATCAAACTTTGAAAAATGAGCAAAAACTGGGTTGTATCGTAATTGCAATTCAGCGTTCTGAGTAGGGTTATTCGCGTCAATCTGTGCCAAAAATTCCTTAAATGTAGTTACATGCTCTCTAATTGTTGTGCTTTTTTGTAAAAGTATACTTAATCGGTCAAAGTCGTCCATTTTCGAAACAGAGTATAAGTGAAATTATTTCTCAAGAAAATTGAATCTTTCGTAAGAACGCATTTCTAATAAATATGAACTCGGAGCTCAAACCAAAATAAGGGACACTTCTTTAATAAGGACCATAAACGCACATACCCAATTTTGCCTTGACTCTGCCTAAATGATCTCGAGGTGTTTCACACGCATTCCCTCAATTTGTTGCTCGTGAGGTGTTTTAAACGCATTGCCTCCATTAGTTGCTCGTGAGGTGTTTTGAACGCATTGCCTCAATTTGAATTGGTGTCGACTTGAATGTCTGGTACTCTTTCAGATACAGGGTGTTTTTTTTAAAAACGCATTGCCCTGGTGAAATTGAAACACTATTTTCATGTAGTTGTGTAATCCAATGATAACTAATGTAGCCAGTACCAGAACTGGCTTGAATGCTCGACGCACTTATGTCACATTAGCACTCCTGTATAGCGGCATAGAAATGTCCCACTATCACTTCCACAGATTTTTGTAACAGCTGTAATCAAACACTGCAGTTTGATTTTATAATTTAGCAGTAATGTCTTTGATACACTGATTCACTGATTAATGTTTTTTAATCAATCCGGCTTGATGTACCAATGTTAATTTGCACTTAATAAATTGTGTCTATCAAGGCAAGTATTTCGTAAATAATTCCATTCGATCTAAATAGAATATAAAAATTTTTATTAGAGCAAGGAGTAAAAGAATCAGAGTAGATTTCTCTTTCGAGGCTCTCCTTACACTCAATCTCCGTCTCTGGTCCTCAGACCTCACACACTACGTCAGAGTGGGAATAATATAAACAAGATAGTCATATTTTGAAGAAATATATAGTCGAGATGACCGAACATAAAACAGCAGAAACTTAAACCATAACAAGATGAAAATGCAGTTTGTGTTGAAACTTCTTTTATTTTGATAAAAAATGGTTAAAAGTTCATCTATTTTTTGGAAATTAAACTATTTTGCTGAAAAATTGTTAGTTGTAAATTGATTTTTTAAACTGATAATTTAACCGTTTTTCGTTGAAAATTTATCTATTTTGTTAACAAAAATGGTTCTGTTATAAAATTGATTTTGAAAATTTTGAAATTCTGTTTTCGGTAGAAAGTTTTTGGTTTGAAAATTAAAATATTTATTTGCAAATTAAATTGTTTTCTTGGGAATTTAAATATTTTGTTGTAACTTTGATTTTTTGGGGTTGATAATTATTTTTCAACTGAAAATTTATCTATTCAATTTTTCGTTGAAACATTATAATTTTAGTTGAAAATTAATTTCTTTTGTTGCAAATTTCATTTTTTGTCTGAAAATTTAACTAGTCCATTTTTGATCGAATACTTTTTTTTTTAGTTTAAAATTCGTTTCTATACATGAAAATTGAACAATTTTGTTGATCATATTTTTCTTGAAAAATTTTCTTTTAAGTTATAAATTTATCTTCTTTGTTGGCGAATTATTCTTCTTTAAAAATTAATTTGTTTTAGATAAAAATGTATTTCTTTTGTTGATAAAATCGCATTTATTTGGGTTTAAAAATTAATTTTTTCAACTGCCAACTTCAGTATAAACTACAGTGTTTAAGTTAAAAAATTTATTTTTTAAAGTAATTTCTTGAGTTGAAAATTTAACTATTTTGTCGAAAATTTGTTTTTTATTTGTTAAAATCCATTGTTTACTAAAAATATGACTAAGGCATCCAGCACTAAATTTTAAAACATTTTAAACCCAGAAGTCTTGTCTCCTATATCTATTTACATTAAGTCAATTATATTTGCCTCTTCGCAGTAAGCCTAATGGTTCTAAGGTAACTCGGGATTTCAAAACCTGAATAAATTCGAAGAGCAGCTAGATCGTCATTCGTGAGATCGGGAGAGCTCGGATTCCTGCTCGTGCATTTTCGGCTTTGCACGAGGCTGGGCTTCGCAGCATTCAACAGAGCCGACTCACCGACACACTACGTTTGAATTTGTCGCTCACAAATGGGAGAGTGGTGCGGGCCGAAAAATCCCACGTTCTGGAGACACCTGACTACGTGCAAAATAAATGGCGAAATTCAGCGCCATCTGCGATGGGCAGGAAAACTACAGAAGCATGCTATATATACAGAACATGCATGGTCGCTATATATGGGCATGCTCCTTCCTTAGATGTGTTGACTAGTCAATTAATTTAAGAAAAAAGAATGAATAAAGACAAAATTATGAAAGCAAGAAACACAAAATGAGAATTATAGAGCCTGGTACATGCATATGTAATGTCATAAGCACGTTGTGACCAACAGTCGCAGCGATAAAGCGAAAAATGCGAAACGCCTTCCCTCTCCACTTACCACTACATTCTCACGGAAGGAGATAGGGCGTAGCAGCGGCTCACGGACGGAGTATAGATGAGACGCGTGCATGCGACGGTGAGTGGTGGAAGATGTTTCACGAAATCTCGAGCTGTCGAGTCAAAGCCCAATTACTCGCGTACCTAACAACTCAATTATTAGCAATAATAACGCTTGGATTTTTTTTCGATGTTTTGAAAACCCGCACACGAGAGAAACAAAAAACTTAAAAGACAAAAGTTGTGATGAGAATGTGCCCACGTAGCAGGTGGATTTTTTTTATTTTGTTACCCTTTATTAGGTTTTTCACGACTAAAATAAAAACTACGCACCCTATTGAAAAAAGATTCATAACAAATTTCTACACCTTTTTCAAATGTACGGTTTCTGTCCTTTCATCTTTTTCCGTATTTTGCATGTGGGTCAAATTCTGAATCATCATCAGGATCAATTGTTCGTCTTTTTGAATACTAGAAATAGCCGTACAGAAAATGTTTGAATCTTGAATAACAGTTGTACCAAAAATGTTCAAAATGCGCTAACTATACTATGCATTTATACTAATAATCCATATATTCTGTAGATATTTTATATGTTGAAAGATATCAATACAAATATTAAAAAATATTATCCTTAGAATTATCTCAGTGCGTCTACTAAAATTCTGTAAAAAAATCCCTGATAATTCTAGGTTGTTGCCAGGTATCTATAGATTTCCCAGAGGTATAATTTTCCTGAATAATGAGCCACTCAAGTATTAAACATCACATTCCTTAAAGAAATTCTGACCCTACATCCCTTAAAAAGTATTACATAATACTTAAAAAAACTTCCGTTATCCATTTGTGAATGGTTAAATGGTAGTTAACTAAGTTCATTAAAAGTGGTAAAAAGAGTAGGAATAAATGAAGCGTGGCCCAAAAAAAGCTTTTTCCAAAAATGCCTGCCTACAAATTGTTCCTTTTGGTGTGAAAATGTCGCCTGAATATTGTCATTATTTATAAAATAATATTTAGGGATCTCTCAAGTGCATTTTTGCGCAAAATGGCTTTTTTAAATTCCAGCCATTTTAGAAGAAAAAATAAGGATATTTTCTAGACCACTATAATAAGTATAGAACAATTACGCAAGTTAATTAGGAACAATATAATTTTTATATATAAAATCAAATAATGTTTCTTAATTTATGAAAGTAACTTTATAAAAGGACAGGAAATTTCCTAATGGTACAAGCTTTTAGAAAAATTATAATAACCACTAAAAAATCTAACTCTTAACGAAAAATGCCTTTGATATATCGAACTCTAACATACTTGAGCCTACGAGAAAAATGAGCTTCCTCATTTTCTATTAAAAATTTCTTTTTACTATATTAATAGTTGCTTAAAATTCGGAGCATATTTAACATATCCATATTTTCAGTAAAATATATTCAGGAAGAATTTCTGTTCGAACCTCCTTAAAAATGTGCAATTATATCAGACACAAATTTTGAACATTTTTCTTCAAAATTAGGATGAAAAAATATTTATTAATTATTCATTATTTAAAGTAATTAAAATAAAATAATAAATATGGCAACGTAAACCTCTTAAATTCTGAATTTTCAACGCAATTTTCAGATTTCAATATTTTACTTACTCTTAAAGCAGATGCAGAACGTAATTAAATTTTTTTATAAGGTACCACGACTTTGTCAGTGTCTAAGTTTCGAAAAAAATAATCCTATAACATATTTCGTCAAATAAGAGTAGCTATCATTTACTGAATTGTATCTTTCCAATAATCTGTATCTGAAGCTTTGTTAACTTATCATTTGTGGGGAGGCCACTGGACGGAAAACCGGGAAATGACCGGGATTTTTTTGAAACCGGAAACAGCCGAGAAACGAGTATGATTGTGAATTTATTTATTCAGAAATTTTTAGCAGAACCATCTATCAAATCCCTTGCAATATCACACGTATCATATCACATAATATAATTCAATTGAAAATAAATTCGATTTCAACTTTCTTTTTAGAAGTTAAGTTTAGCTGTTTACTGTTTTAATTACTACATCATTTAGTCTATCTTTTACTTTGCAATTTTTCGAATTTATATCTTCATCTTTATACATGAATTTTTAATTGAAACGATTTAAAAATAGAACAATATGAAGAAATTAATGGTTTTAAAAAGTAAACTGTATGTCGAGTTTTAAAAATTGTACAAAAATTATTTTATAATATGATTCTATATCGGTTTTAAATGAAACAATTTTCAGATTTTGACGTTGAAACTTCAACTTTTCCAATACGAAAGCCCTAATTCAAAAGTAAACAATTTGAAACTGAATCGTTTGAAATAGAAAGCCTTGAATGGTAAGAATTTCAGAGTAAGACATTTGAAAGGACCAAAATCGAAAAAAATAAAATTAATTTTGGTATTTAATTTCTTTCCAATTGCCATAGGAATTTTTTAGGTTTACATTTTTATTATGTGGAAAAATCATAAAATTGTAATTTTTGTTAAAATGGTGGTACATTTTATGTTTGTAGAGTTTTTATTGAGTTTGAAGTGATACATTTTTTTTTAATTTAGAGAGGCCATTTTTTTATTTTCAAGATTTTTATTGTGTTTGAGGAAAGAATTTTTGATTTTCATTTTTTTGTCTTAATTAGAATAGGACAATTAGAAAATATAGAAAATTTTAATTTTTGTTAAATTGGCAGTACATTTTACATATTTCAAGTTTTTATTGAGTTGAAAGAGATACAGTTTTTTTTTAATTGGAACAGGCCATTTTTTTATTTGTAAGATTTTTATTGTGTTTAAAGAAAGCATTTTTTATTTTCGTTTTTTTTCTAAATTAGAAGAGGATAATTAAAAAATGTATATTGTTCTTGAGTCGGAGGAGAGGAAGCTTTGGTTTTCGATTTTTTCTAAATTTAGAAGAGAGATTTTTTTATTGTTATGGTTGTTATAGAACTGGAAGGAAGGAAATTCGTATTTTAAAGTTTTTCTAAATAGGAAGATGCACTCATTTTTGGATATAGTTAGATGATATCTTTGCTGTTTCTTTTAAAAGATGTCGTTTTTTTAATTGACCCAACTATTATAACAGTAAAGACGAATTTTTGATTGACATTAGGGTCGATCGTATTAAGTTGTTTTGTGTTCTGCAATTAATAAAAAATATATCAATTTAATTTTGATTAAAAATACAAATGAGATTTTTTATCTTTTATACCGTACTGACTCACTGCATTTATCAGTAACACTATGTAAGTCAGTCTTAACTTATACCTTTTAATTGATCTAAATTCATTGCAATCTATATTTTGCAAAGAAACTTTCTTTTTATTACGTTTTTATTGAGTTGGAAGAGGAGCATGTTTCACTTATTCACATTTTTTATATGCTAGATGAAATTGAGGATAAGTTTTAATTTAGAGAATTTAAAACGATAGCGCGGATTCATATTTTTTAACCAGAGATATTATCAAAGTGTGAAGGTTTAAGTTTGCAGTTTAATTGCTCTGAATTAAATATTATCAATTAAAAAGTGTTAAAAGCTTCTATTTTCTATGTGTCAATTACACAGCCACACAAAAAAAGTGTGCGGATCTGGTAACAAAACACACGTATTCCTATGGATTTTGGGGCGTTGAATTCAAATTTGGTGTCAAAAATCACCCATCACGTCATGGTTGAGCCATAACCTCAAAAATGACGAAAAATCATGCACTGAGGCAAATAAATTTCAAAATAATGCCAGTGATGCAAATTTTCACTTCAAAAACTTGTTGACAACTGTGAAGGATCAACCATTGCCTGATATCAACTTATTTAACATAACTTCACCCAACAGAACCTGACCTCACCTGACCTGAATTAACAGAAATTTATTGAACTACACATAAAGCGCTGGAAGCATATTTTCCCAGTAGCAAATGTGTTCTACATCGAATGGGTCAACTCGATCCTAACCTAGAAATAAGTCTAACCTAGCCTAACCCAACCAAACCTCACGAAACACAATTAAACTGATTGTGTTGTCCCGTTATGTTTGCGGTACCGTTTGAATTAGCTTGGGCTTAACCTGCAAAGAGGTCAAACCTATCCTAACCTAAAAAAACATGAACTAACCTAACCTAAATTAACTTCACGTAACACAATTAGACTCATCGTGTTGTCCCGTTGTGTTTGCGGTACCGATTCATTCAGCTTCGGCTTAACATACATAGAGGTTTAACCTATCCTAACCTAACAAAACCTGACCTAACCTAACCTAGCCGAATGAAATTCAACCACACGTGTAGCTATGTAATCGTACTGTTCTCAGTATTAAATTTGTGCTATATTTAATAGGTTAACTCGATCTTTACCTACAAATGAATCTAACTTAACAGAACCTAACGAAATTTTGCTTAACGCAACACAACTCAACTTAAGTTAGACCTACTTCAGCCTATTTTCTGCCTATTATAACGTGTCCTTTTTTCTTCGAAGGAACGATGCATAGGGTTACGCTTACGTTTAAGACCTATATTCGTTTTTCTTTTCAACAACCAGCAAAAATCAGCCATCATGACCTCGTCCCATCTACCCTGATATCGTTATTCCATCACTTTTATGTCTTACTGAAAACGTTCCCCTTGTTCTTCGCTGAAATCACCAACATTTTCTGGAAACTTATCCAGATGCGAATCTAGAAAGTGAAGTTTTAAATTCATCAAGCAGCCTAACTTTTTGTAGTTTCTTATCATTTTCGCAACAATATTCTCGTAGTCTGGACTTTTTTGTTACCGAGGAAATTTGCGTTTACTGCTTAAAAACTTTCCCATGCGTCCATTTCAATTTTCGTCATGTGGCTCACGAAATTGTTATCTCTTGTCAATATTCGAATCTGTGGTCCATCAAAGACTCCTTCTTTCAATTTAGCGTCTGACACATTAGGGAATTTAAGGGATATATACTTATATCTTTGTCCATCTTTGTCTAACGCCTTGAAAAATTGCTTCATGAGCCCAAACTTTTTGTGGAGGGGTGGTAGTAAAATTTTTTCTGGATCAACGAGGCTTTTGTTGATGATATTATGAGAACCAGGTTTGAATGAATCTCTTAAAGGTCAATGTTTTTTACTGTAATGATTTGCTCGATCTCTGCTATTCCACAGGCATATAAAGCATGGCTCTCTCGTGAAACCCGATTGTTGGCCAAATATCATTGTTATGATTTTGAGATCACCACATATTTGCCATTTGTGATTCGTGTAATTAACTTTTTCAAAAAGCTTTTTAACATTGTTATATTCTTCTTTGATGACCGTTGAGTGAGCTATAGGGATAGAAGCTTAAGTATTCGTGTTATGCAGTAAAACAGCCTTAATGCTGCGTTTTGACGAATCAATGAAAAATCGCCATTCTTCGTCTCTGTCCACATTTTTCTTTAAGTGGTTCATTAGTCCATTAACGTCATTGCAGTATACTAAATACGTCTCTTCGCCTTTAACGAAAAACTTTCTGAATTCTTTGTCCCTGTCGCCATAGAATGAAACTTTTGTCTTTGGCTCTAGAAGATTCCTTATTTTTAGAAATGAAGCGGCAAATTCAGCGCCATCTTTCGGTAATCCAAGATCTTTAATAAAATCATTCAGTTCTAGTTGTGATACTAATATTGGCACCTTCAATTTCATTTTATGCACACCATATTTGTCATCTTTTTCGTCATTTTCATCGGAATCATCAGAACTATTTTCTGTTCGATCACTGGTTTCACTACCGTCTCCATGACGTTGACTTTCAACTTCCATTCTATCATCTTCTAAAGCGCTTAAATCAGTCTGGCGTTTGAATTTTTTAGACGATACAACATAAGTCTGCAGGAATTGCAAATGACGTGAGGCACCCATTTTGTTTCTTGGTGCAGCAATTTACGGTCAAAACACTTTTCGTAAAGGCTTTTCACTTCCTCGTCGATTGATTTTCGCAAACTGCTCACTTCATATTTACTGTAAATGTAACAGAATGAATCTGAATCTGAATGCATGATGACGACGTCGGAGAGCCCGCTTTCCCACCCTGACCAGACGCCGATACTGGGATTTTTCCCTGCATCGTAATACACTTTTTACCTGTGTCTGCCATGACGGCATGAACTCCGTTTACCCAGGGACTCAGTCAATGTGGATCCGTGGCCCACTGTCACCACGTGGAGGTGCCTTGGTTACAAACACAGGCGAATAATGCTAGCAACAAGCGGTTACGAAACTCCAGACATTTACTGCTATTAATGTCAAATATGAAAGTACGCAAGAACAGGGGTGCCAGCGAAATCGGTTAGGTTAGGTCAGGTTTTGATAGGTTAGGATAGGTTAAACCTCTATGTAGGTTAAGCCGAAGCTGAATGAAACCGTACCGCAAACACAACGGGACAACACAATCAGTTTAATTGTGTTTCGTGAGGTTAGGTTAGGCTAGGCTAGGTTAGATTTATTTCTAGGTTAGGCTCGAGTTGACCCATTCGATGTAGCACACATTTGCTACTGGGAGAATATGCTTCCAGAGCTTTACGTGTAGTTCAATAAATTTTTGTTAATTCAGGTTAGGTGAGGTCAGGTTCCGTTGGATAGAGGTTCCGTAGATAGAGGCAGAAAGGCATAGAAGAAGAGAGAGTTTGAATTTGATTAATGGCTAGCGGAGCAAGTATCTCCGCGGAAGAAACAGATCTAGAGCAGAAAGTGTTCAATACGCTGAAAGAAGAGATAAAGGAAAGAAAGACAAGGGGGAAGTATAAAAAAACTATAGAAAAGGAAAGATTAAGCAAAAAGCGTAGGTTCAATCGAGGCTTTTATCAAAAGGAAGGGTGAGGAGAGGGAAAGCAGTGAAGAGAAGAAAGATATCGGGGGAGCGTGAAATATCAAAAAATGTTTAGATCGCCGCCGGAAAAGCAGAGTATGCGGAGGAAGAGTGACACTAGTAAGGAGGCTGACGGAAGCGGGGATGAAAGGAGATGGAAAGGCTGACAAAAATAGAACAAAGAATAGAAAGGAAAGACAGGGAAAAAAGAAAATTAAACATAGTGATAAAGGGTATAAGATTAGAGAGTAGAGAGCTGAAGTAAGGGGTTGACCAAGTACTAAAAAGGATTAGTGCTAAGGTAGAGATAGAGGAAATGCGAAATGTAGGAATGGAAGTGCGAAGAGGGGAGATAAAGGTACTGGTGAAATTAAAGAAATGGGAACATAAGAGGGAGGTGATGACAAAGAAAAGGTTATTATATGGAAGTCCAGAGAGAATAGAGGATGATTTTATATAGGTAGAAAGGAAGATGCAATATAAATTGAGGAAAATAGTGGAAGAAGAAAGAAAAAAGGGAAAGAGAACATGGGTTAAGTATGGGAGAATACAGATAGACGGAGTGTGGTGGGATTGGCATGAAGAAAGGGAACAGATAGTAAGAAATGAGGTGCAGAGAAACTAGGAGATGAAGGAACAGGAGATAGGAAAACTAGAAATAGTAGGAAGGAAAAAAAGCTGAGAAACGAAAGTAGGGAAGAATGGAAGATTTGTTACTGGAATATAGCAGGATTGGAGAGAAAGGATAGGGAGTTTATGAGACTTTTGACAAAATGGGATGTAGTCATAATTATGGAAACGTACTTAGGTGAAAAGGGATGGGAAAGAGTAAGGGGAAGGTTACCAAGAGGTTACAAATGGCAAGTACAAAACGCAAACAGGAAGAATAAAAAGGGCAGAGCAATGGGAAGAATAGTGATGGGAGTAAGGAATGAATGTATAACAGGGAAAGATAAGAAAGACAGGAAGGAACAAAAAGAAAGATTGATAGTAGAAAAGGTAATGATGGGAGGAGAGAAATGGAAGGTAGCGGGGGTTTATGTGAACGGTGATATGCAGGAGAAGGCAGAGGAGATGAAAGAAATGATTGGAGAAAATAATGAAGAGAGTAGTCTGATAATAGGTGGGGATTTCAATGCGATAACAGGTGACAGAGGAGGAAGAAAATGGAGAGAAGAGAGAGGAAGAAAATCCAAATATAAGGTACTAAATGGGGAGGGAAAAAAGTTGTTGAGGAGCTTGGAGGAGTTGGGATGGTATATCTTAAACGGAAATATAGAAGGAGATGAAAAAGGAGAATATACATGCTCAGGAGGTGAAAGGGGAACGGTAATTGATTCTTTTCTGGTGGATGATAAGGTAATAGAGAACGTTAAGAAACTAGAGATAGGTGCTTATGTTGATTCGGATCAATTTCTCTTAATAGTGACATTAGAGGGACAAATAAAAAAGAGCAATATGAAAAAAGGGGAGCAAATGTAAAGAGTGTAGGAAAAGGGGATTGGTCAAGGGAAGAAAAAAGAACGTTTTAGAGAAAAGGTCAGAAATATCCAATTGGGAGAGGAAAATGTGGACGAGGAGATGGAAAAAATTATAGGAGAAATAAAAAAAGGATTAGACTACACGAACAAAAATGAAGTTAGTAAAGGGGAGAATAGAAGTGGATGGGATGAGGACTGTAAAGAGAAAAGGAGAGGTCAGAAAAGAATTAAGAAAGTGGAGAAAAGAAAAAAGTAATGGGAAAGAGTATAGGAAATAAAATAAAGAGTATACTGAGTTGTGTTATCAAAAGAAAAATAAAGAGAATAAAAGGTTTGAGGAAGAGACTGAGAATGCGAGGACGGAAGAAGAGGTATGAAAGGTAGTAAACAGAGATTAATTAAGAGAGAATGAGAAATTTTTAGAGAGACAAAAAGCAGGGTAAAGGTAGAAGAGTAAATAGGAGATAATTTCTGGTTGATGAGAGGTGTGAGACAAGGATGTCCTTTGAGCCCATTTTATTTAAATTTATTAATATTAGACTTGAAAGAAGAAATGAAGAGAAAAGGTTGGGGAGGAATTAATATAGGAAAGGAAAAGATACATACACTGGCATAAGCAGACGACATAGTGTTGATGCCAGAGGATGAAGAAGGGATGGCGGGATTAATTACAAGATTAGAGAAATACTTAGATGGGAAAAGCTGAATTTGAATGTAGAAAAGACAAAGATAATGAGGTTTAGTAAAGGACGGCTAAGGAAGAAAGATTAGACAGGGAGATGGAAGGGAATAAAGTTCAAAATAGTAACAGAGTATAAATATTTGGGACATATCTTGCAAACGAATGGAGATCATACAGCTCATATGAGAGATAGGATCAAAAAAGTAGCAGGGTAATGAAACAGATATGGGGAATAAGAAAAAGAAGGTTAAAAAAATTTGAGAAAGAGAATGTGGTTATTTAATACGCTGGTATGGCCAGTATTAGGTTATGGACCAGAAAAATAAGGATGAAAAGAAAGGAAATATATTGAGAGTTTATAAGAAAGGTATATAAGGTGGACACTAGGGGCAGACTGGAGGACGCCAGGATACATGGTGAGAGAAGAAGCGCAAAGGGATAAGTTAAGTATTAGAGCGGGAAAGAGGGCATGGAAATTTGGGACGAAGCTGAGGGAGGGAAAGGGAGGGGAGTTACCGAGAAAGTGTTTCGTGGAAGTAGAAGCGAGGTGAGGGAGGGCGATCGAATTAACGAGATGGGAAAAAGAAAGGAGGGAATTCTTTAATGATAGAGATATAGAAAACGGGACTGGAGTAAGCTATGAAGAACTGGAAAAAAGGGAAAGACAATTAATAGAAATATAGGGGATGATTGAGGAATCAAAATACAATAAATGGTATAAGATGATAAAAAAGGAAGGAGTGTCAAAGTATTTAGAAAAAAGACGCGGAGACAGAAGGTAGACCAGAATAGTATGGGAAGGATGTAGGAGGGGAATGGAAGATAAAGGAAGCTGTCAAGAGAATGTGGTTAAGATTTTAGGGGAGGATGGATTAGGAAAAGAATGGATGAAGGAGTTGGAGGGTTCTAGAGGTTAAAGAGGAAACGAGGTTAAGGAGGGGATGTACTGGGAAAAAGAAGAGAACAGAGAGTGTAGAATATGTGTATGGGAGGAGAAACATGGAAGCATGTATGGGAAGGATGTAGGAGAGGAATGGAAGATAAAGGAAGCTGTCATGAGAATGTGGTTAAGATTCTAGGGGATGATGGATTAGGAGAAGAATGGATGAAGGAGTTGGAGGGTGCTAGAGGAGCGAATGAGGGAGAATGAAAGAATGCATGTGAAAAAAAGGGAAATGGAGGTATAGAAAAGTGAAAGAAAAAGGAAACGGAAGTCGCATACATTGGAAGCGTAAACATTGTAAGTAATGGTAAGGTAAAAGTTAAGTCGACTAAGATGCGTTTGCGTTTTTCATACTCTCTCTCTCTCTCTCTCTCGCTTGCACTCTAACTTTCGTTCGCGCGTTCACTCGTTTGCTAATAAGTCCTAAATCGCGCTATCATAGGAAATAGAAATAAGAAACTAGATATAAGACTTATGTAAATAGTTGTAAATAATTGTATATATAGAAAGGATAAGATTGAAAAAGA
>NC_046663.1:127008702-127009782 GCF_010883055.1 Belonocnema kinseyi
TAAATAGGCAGTCGCGGACAATTATCCAGGGGTGGTCCCGAAGGAATTAACCCCCACGCGGAGGTGTGAGAACCGTGCCGAATGCTGAATGGCACCTGGGTGAGGTGCCTAGAACGGTGACTCTGGGATACCGGGCGACCTCTCAGAGTAAGCAGCCTTATCCTTGCATGCGGGGCACTACAAGGATGGACGAACCCGTTTCCCTAGCTTCCCGTGGGAACAACAATGACAACACCAAATATAGTTGTAGTAAGTGCGGTTCAAAACAACAGAATGTGCAGGGCTCCCGACAATGGGTCGGCAAACAATGCCGACCAATCTAGAGCTGGGGGAGCCAATGAAAATGGATTCAATGCGATGGATCGGCGGGATCTCGTGATCTTTCGGTGGAAGGAGCAACTGAATCACGACTTGCTAGACTGCTACGATGCGAGTGTGGCCCGTGAACGGGGTTACATGGCACGGCTTCATGCTCTGTGGTGCTAGAAACACCCGGAGCTATCGCACTTTTCGCAGCAACGTCTGCGAAACCATGCTGAACTACTCCGTGAAAGGGGCTATGTACGCGGAACGCCTACTCTACCACAGCTAGAACAAGCCGGCAACAAAAAAAGAGAGGCAACACTAAGACAATCGCGGGCAGGCATCCAATAGATGAAGAGCGATGCTTTACGACCCGGAGAAACATCAACACCAAGGTTTCTCTCAAGCCTAAAGATCTGGCTGAAATAGATGACGAGCTTCGTGGACATTTTTCCGGTGAATCCGACCTCTGGGCTATTAATTATTGTGTGTATAATGCAGCGAGAGCTTTGGCCGATGCGAACCGTAAAACAAAACCAACGGCTGATCATAAGACCAAAAGACGAATGCATCAACTTGCCATAAAGATAGGTTGGGCAAGACAGTACGCGTCCCGCATTCAATGTGTGATTGACTAATCACATCTGGCAGAAATTTTACCGCCAAGGTTCGAAAGTTCGCGCGCGAGCTCCAGACCCGTTATCACACACTTAACAAGTCAAAGCTGCTGACCATCAGGCAGCATATTGTTGAGAGAATACGGATACTATCTGACGC
>NC_046663.1:127009882-127019085 GCF_010883055.1 Belonocnema kinseyi
AAACCCTTAGGGGACACATTATGAATTAAGAAGAAGCTAACCGTAAGCATATCAGAATTTTGGGCTTTTATTGGGCTCTTCTCAGGCACTAATACCGATTTTTGGGCTCTTTTATTTTTCGCAAAATAAAACGGACTTTTCAATTGGAGGTGCTGTCCACCAACACCTCCATTACAGCAAATTAAGAAAAAATTTGAAATCAACAGCTCCAGAATTTTTGGCTTTTTTGGGCTCTCAAAAACTGCAAAAAAATATTTTTTTAATATAAAACAACCCCTGTCTCCCTAAAATTACTACTAAAAAACCTTACGCACCTACCCTAAATGTAAGAAAATCCAAATTTCATGCTGTTTTTGGCCTCCCCAAAAGACTGACAAATTATTTTAAAGAATTAACACGAACCCTTGAAAAAATGAATAGAAATACGTAAAGAAAAAGATGATGTGGAATAAGTGCGAGAAAACATATAACGCTGGTCTGAGGTAATTTTGTGCTCACAAAATAAAATAAATTACATTTTCCGAAAACACCTCACAACACTAAGAACTACTCCTCACTAAAAATAATGATATTAAACAAAACCATATACATCCTACAGTAATAATAAAAAAACACCGCTAATGCATTTAACCAAGGTGACATTAAACAACATTTAAAAACTACCTGTATCACATTTAATAAACCAAGTCTCACCCTCCATCAGCTAAAACCGCCAAAATCAAACTTAAATTATAAATTACCACCCCAAACAACTTTCAAATACTCTAATTAATAAATAAATCTTTACAGTAATATTCCACATCAGCTATGAAATTATCTCATCACATAGGAACCTAGTCTCACCTTCTTGAATTAAATCTGTAAAAAATAACCACTACAGGCACCTTTCCAAGCTTTTAGTAGATATATTCAACCTTATACTAAAATTCCGCAAACAATAGGAACCGCCCCTATCAAATTTAATACATCCAGTCTCAGTTATCTTCAACCAAAACCGCCACACACTACCACTGTCATATTTAATAAACCAAGTCTCACTTTTATTATATATATTTACCGTTCAGTTGGTTGATTTCTAGGGGTTGTGGAATGTTACAGTGAGGGTATATGTATCTAACAAAGTCATGGAAATCTGAGTGTAATGATTATATTTAATATGAAGTATTTTTTACCGTTTCAATTGATGAAAGGTCAGACTTACTTCGTCAAATGTGATCGGGGTAGTTCCTATGGGTTGTGAAATGTTACTGTGAAAGTGGATATATCTACTAAAGACTTGAAAAACTATGTGTAATGTTTATTTTTGACCTGAAATATTTTTTAACGTCTCAATTGACGAATATATATATTCGTCTCCGTTTCCCTATATAAGTTATCGTAAGGAAAAAAAAGTGCGCAGTTGCATGCGTACTCCTTGCTTCTCGAGCTAGCAGACGAAGCTTGAAGGTTCAGTATTGGTGGTAATCGGCGTTTTCGAATGATTTTGTTATGATTTGTTACGTGAGGGGAGCACTTTATTCTTGCACAACATTTTTCGGAGCATCTCACCCTGAAAATATCTGGTGAGTAAAAACGAACTTTGCTAACAGCAATTGTTTTCTTAAGTCCGGGAATTTTATTGGTTAGGAAAACCGTCAAGTAGAGTACATTTGAAATATTTTCAATTTTAATTTGAAATTCTTTTATTTCGTGTATGAAATATTCTAGGTTAAAGACGTTACAAGCCTACGATTTTGCTCTATGAATATTAATATTGCCAGGGAAAATGAAAAACTGGTCAATAGGAAATCAAAGAAAATCAAAATTAAAGTTTTGCGGTAAGCCTGGTATAATATTCTTGTTAGTGTTTTGTTTTTCTTGTATTTATATTTATTTCTACATTCTCATTCGTGAGACCTGAATGTTGTGACCACGCTAAATTTTGTAGAATTTTTCCAATCGAGTCAGTCTTTAATACATTCCTTGAGGTTCCTAAAATAAAAGTTAAGTATGTTAAGCAGATATTTCCAACCAAAATTAAACAGTTTAAAGCATTTACAAATTTTTGAAAATTTTTTCTTTTAAAATTTTAGAAATTTTTGTCAAAGTTTCTTATAGATTGGTAGAAGACTTGCAAATTATTAACCAAAAAAATGTTAAATTTCGATGAAAATGAGAAAAGTTATATACTCTTCTATATTTTGAAAATGTTTAGAAAAATAGAACAACATATTTTTCTAGAAGATTAGGAAATTTTATTTAAATTCATCACTAGATATCCAATATATTTAGAAACTATTTGTTAGATTGTACCGTTTCTATCACGTAATAAGTTAACTTTAAAAACACTCTTCAGGTTACAATAAAAACTCAATCTACATGGTGACTGCCAGATAGTTATTATAAACATAAGCAATTACTTCATAGAGTGAAATACTATCCGTTAGTGACGACGTTCATTGGGTCTTTATGATTCTTTTCTTCAATCCTAAGAGTTTAGTCGTGAGAAAATCTTCACTAAATACAAACATTGCTTCCTCGTGCGATATCAATAAAGAATGAAAATCTAAAAAGAGTTAAATTCACTGCGTTTTATTTTACTTATTCATCCATTTCTAATAAGTTATGGGCCCAGATCACATTGCGCATTAACTGTGTATTTACGCAGAATTATTCGGTTCATTTAAACTGTGAAACTTTTTATTTGTTTGAGTGTTAAGTTCTTCGAGCAATCTCAAATATGATACCCTCAGATGTATTCCAAATCCATTCTGGAAAGTTTAGAGTTTAGAGTCTTCCCGCAACGTTTGAGACAGTATCAATTGTAATTAAAACATTGATTGAAGACCAAATTACATTAGACTTTGTGAAAACGAGACTTCTAGACCATGAAACAAAACTGAAAAATGAAAGTAAAAATACGAGTGCTAAAGCGCTGCAAGTAAATTTTGAAACTACGAAGGGAAATAACCATAAAAACTCAAAGAAAAACAGGAACGATTACAGAGACGAAATTAGGAGAGGAAGAGGCTTACCATTCTCATCGGGGTGAGAAGCAAATAAAAATTCGTATTATGGAAAATGTCATAATTGTGGATGGAAGGGTCATAAAATTAAAGAATGTTGATACTATAAGAAAAATCAACAATACGAATCAGCACAAAACGGAACAGTTCAACAGGTCCACACGGCACAGATGGCGTCGGGTGACAATAGTACATCAAGTTCGATTGAGTTACATCCAGAGAAGGAAATCTGCATAGCTAAAAATGAACAGTTTATTACAGCAACGAAGAAAGGAAAAATCCACGTCTCAAGGAATTTGGCATTTGAATGTACTCTAGAAGATGTTTTCTACGGTCCGGAGGTTCCATAAAATTTGCTGTTAGTCGAGAAAATGCAACAGAGAGGGATGAGTATTATCTTTAATGAGAAAGGTGGAGTATGCATAAGCAAACAAGGTGTTATCGTGACGTATGGTGAGCCCTCAAATAATTTAGTTGCTGTTAATTTTAAAGTAACGATAAGGATTTGGACACATTTGGATTAAAGTGATTCCTTCGCTGCTCCACGCCAGTCCGCGAGTAATTAAGTAACGTTTTTGGTGCTTCGAGCCAGATTGTGCGCGAGCGAAGGAGCATGATCTCAGGTATGACAATTTTACTGACTGTGCTTGTTCTCAACATCGCAAACATCTCGAGAAAGGCTCTCAGACAGGACAATCGTACTTACTGACCGAGTGATTGTTAGCAACATTGCAAACGTCCAAAGACAGGATCTCAGGAATGACAACCATGCTTCTGATGGATTGTTTGCAACATTCCGAACGCCTCGAGACAGGCTCTCAGGCATGAAAATTTCACTGACTGTGCTTGTTCTCAGTGTTGCAAACGTCTAGAGACGGGCTCTCATGTTTGACAATCATACTGCTAATGGATTGTTTGTAACATTGCGAACGCCTCGAGACAGGCTCTCAGACATGGCCGTGTGATTGTTTGCAACATTGAAAACGCTTCGAGACTGGCTCTCAAGCATGCCAGACATATTGATGATGGATTGTTTGCAACATTGCAAACGCTTCGAGGCTGGCTCTCAAGCATGACAGACATATTGATGGTTGATTTTTTGCAAAATTAGGAACGCGTCGAGACAGGCTCCCAGGCATTACAGACATATTAATTTTGGATTGTTTTCAACATTGCAAGCCCCGTGAGACAGACTATCAGACATGACGGACTTATTTAAAATGATAGACCATATCTTTTTCTTTCGTTATTTAGTTTTCCTCAAATCTTGATTGGAGTCTAATACACGACTTTGGATTTGTTTCTCCACACAGTGAGGGATAGATGTTCAGAAGTAGATATTTAAAATCTTGTATTTGGCCTTAATGTGGATATCACGGCATAATGTGTGAGATCTTGTATTCGGTGTGAATTATATTAAGGAGCTGTTTTGTTTATATTGAAAATATGAAGTGTGTGATATTGAGCATACATATCTGGAATACTTGAGAAAGTGAATCTTGAAGGAGCAGTGTCGCTGGCGGATGGCGTGGAGACGGGGGGTTTTAGCCCCGCATTGGTCGCATCTCGATCAATCGTCGGGCGTGTTCTGGTTTCAGGATATATGTCGCGTTCAAAACTTTGGTGAAGAATGGATTGAGTGCTTTTCAAAGTAGATGTCATAATTTTCTCAAGAGAGTGAGGATTTTGCGCGGCTGGAATCATTTATGTTAGTATTGATCAGCGTTGAGCCAGACTACAGGAAAATTATTGCTCAGGGATTGGGATATCAAAGGCATAGGACTGCGATGTGGAATCTTTTTGGATTTTACGGATACTTGTATGATGTAAAGGTATTTTTTTGCATAATGAACAAATATTTAGAATGTCTGACATTCTGCCCTTTCATATCTTGGATGTTGTTCGGTGAAATCTACCTTTTGGTATCTAAGGATGATTGACTTAAGTGGGTGGACGGGGGTATTGTTGTTGGCGCCCTTCTAGTAAGCGACGCTGTACAATTAGAATACTTTTATTAAAATTTCGGATATATAAAATGGATACTTGTAAATAAATGAATGTTTTATTATCCATATAATTTGTATTTCAATGTTTTTGGGGAATTCTACCCATTTTTTATTGATTTCTTTGTTGCTATGATTGCTATTTGCTTGCTTCATTCCTAGAACATTGCCTTTTAAAAGTGTCAATGTTCAATATCTTTTAATTGATTTTGGATTTCCAAACCTTAAAAATAAATCACCGACACCCCAGAATGAATTTCGCAAATTTCGTCTTTTCTTTCAAAAAACACTCATAATTGTACAAATGATGTTTCGTGTTATCTAAAGAAACTAAATTGCATGATATTTCTTGAAAATAACTTTCTAGTTTCTTTTCAATTCAAAATCAATATCGGTGTCGTTCACTGAGTGTAGGGTGTCGTTCGCTGGGTTTATTATGTCGTTCGCTGAATTTAAATAAATTATTTTAAAATACATATAATAATAGTTTGGCAAATAATAATTGTATAATTGTATTACGGAAAAAACATACCCTTGCAGATGGATTCATCTTGGTTTCCGAACGGCAGGCATATAAATTAATAATTTCTTTTCCTACAGGCTTTTTCTTGGGATGTCGATGGTGCCCCTGTTTACCCTATCTGGATTTCTGGCCAATAGTCAAATCGCTAAGATGTTGACTAGTAATATCTAGATAATCTTATTTATTATTTGCTTTTCTCCTTGCGGGTCTCAGCAATACATGGGAGTTCATTACTCTCTTCCTTGCCTTCTCGTTTTCTGTTGTTCGATGGTCGCAAGACAAGACCCCTAGCTGGGGATCTATTTTTGTCAATGAGATTAGAAGCAAGTCTGCAAACATTACGAAATTTATGCAAATTCATGGGCACATCTCATTTTGACAGGCATTGATTTCTTGAAGAGCAAATTATCCTTAGTAATTTTAATCACACATATTGGGAACCATTTTCTCACATTTCTAAAATTCCAGCGTTCCTGTAACAGCGAATTCCAGAACTGCAGAATACAAAACCGTTATATCCGCCAATGAGTGAATCCTGGGGCGGGTCCACCGCCTCAAGATAGAACGCCCAGATGGGCTTGAAAGTTCCTTCTCGGTTCCTAATTATAACTGTCAATCCATCTTTTGATACTTATCACCCAAAACCACGACATCGATCATTTTCAAGAGGATTCGGACCCTTCGAACAGTGAGAAGATTCGTTTGGACTTGAAATCTGACTGTTCGGTCTCTTTCTGCTTCCTGACAAGTTCTGCTTGCTATATCACAAGTCGCTGTAAGGACCTCGGATGGATACCAATTTTGAACCAGATCCCCCCTGGAACCCTTCTAATGCAATTCTTGAAGAATTACGAAAGCCTTTCGTCGCCTCTTCGGTCCTTTTCTGGATGAGTTTGATTGGTCTGAGCGGATTCAATATTCCTCGACTGAGGCCTTGCGATGTTGCGCTTGTGGTTCGTTTGATTCACTTCGTACACAAGGAATTGAAACTCTCTTGCGGTCACCTACGTTTGGTTGTTCTCACGAAGCTTTCTCATTTGGATTCAAGCGGTTGACTCTTTCCGCTGACCTATTTATGTAGCCAGTCGGATTTCAGAAGGTCCAGGGGGCTCTTCAACGTCCTTTGACGCCAAGTCCCTACAAATTAAAATCCAGCTTGCGCCGAATGAAGCTTACTGAAAGGCCTTTTTCATTCTCATGCTGAGGCTTCTCCTACTGACCTCCCGAAACACATTATAAGGAATTCGAGCAGCTATCTATTTTGGTTCGTCACGCACACTGCAACCTTACTACGATCAGGAATTTCTCTTCATTGACTCGTCTAACTAGAATGATTTTGCGTTGTTTGCGGTTTCAACTTCTTTCTCAGGCTACTGTACATCGTTTCTTGAACTCGTGGGTCCGCGCCTTACTCCCAAAGAAATCCACGGCGCGTTTGTGAGTTTGTTTCTTCTGTGCTTACATCGAATTTTCGGAGAAACACCTTCGGATAAGGAACTGCATTATGTCAATGACAGTTTTTTTTTTGCCCAATCAACGTGTGACCGGTGTTGATCCCGGACAGGGTGGACTTCTTCCATTGTTGACAGAATGGTTTTCACACAATGCTTATTCTTCTTGGTATTTCCCTTCTATTTTCAGTGTCGTGCCGTACCTTTTCGTTAAAGTCGGTACTCAGGTAGTAGCGTGATGTCTCTTTGTTTAGCAGACTTGGACCCCTTTCTCCTTAGAATTCAGTGTCAACCAAGATTCTGACGTGTGTTGGCTTTTAGTTTCATTCTTAAAATCTGTGTTTCCTTCTATTTCGGTTCTGTTAAGTAACTTTCCTGACTCGATCTTCTTCTGGTGTTGTGGTGAGTGACGAGTCGGATGACGTATTACTTCCGGTTACATCGGGATCAATCGTTCGGTGAGCGATCGTGGTCGTAGATTCCGGAGGTTACATCTTTTCTAATTTTTCCAAACAACCAAAACTTTTTTTTAGTACAAAGTGCTTATTGAATCGACTGCTGCACACATTTGGATTACAATGATTCTTACGCTGCTCCACGCCATTCCGCGAGTAATTAAGTAACCAAAGCCTTTAGAAGATTACGATGAGACATTTGCACCAGTTGCGAGAATTTCGAGTTTTAGATTTATAGTTGCATTTGCGAACCAAAATGATTTGTTAATTCATCACATGGATGTGAAAATGCGACTTTTAAATGGCGTATTGAAAGAGGAAACTTATATGAAAGTTCCAGAAAAAGTTAAAAGTAATGACAATCAGATTTTCCAATTCAATAAAGCTTTGTACGGTCTAAAACAAGCTGCAAAATTTTGGTCTGAAATGTTGGAAAAAGCTCTTACAGAAAAAGGTTTCCGAAATTCATCAGTTGATCGTCGCCTTTATATTCTTCATAAAGGAAAAATTTCGGAAAATATATATGTGGTATTATATGTTGACGATCTTGCGATTGTGACTGCTAATGATGCAACAATTTAAAGATTAAAAAATTATTTGATTAACGAATTTAGAATGACAGATTTGGATGATATTAAATTATTTTAAGGAATTAAAGTTGAAAGAACCAATATAAAACTAACGTTGGAAATAAGTGCTTATATTAAAGCAGTTTTAGAAAAGTTTAACATGTACAATTGAAAATCTGCAAATACACCTCTCCCAAGTAAATTGGATTATGTAGCTTTAAGTTCTAATGAAAAATACGAAGCACTCTGTCGAAATTTGATTGGATGTTCGATGTATATAATGATTTGTACCAGACCTGATTTAAGTGCGGTAGTAAATATCTTGAGTAGACATGCAAATCAAAATAACAAAGAACCTTGGCAAAATCTAAAAAGGGTTCTAAGATATCTTAAGGGTACAGCTGATATTGAATTGATTTATGTAAAGAATGCCTGTAAAGAACTCTTGAGGGGTTATGTTGGATCCGATTGGGGTGGTGGGAAAGGAACAGATCGAAGAAGCACAACGGCTTATTTGTCTAAGTTGTATGGACGCTGCACGATGTGTTGGAATATAAAGAAACAAGCATCGGTAGCAAGCTCTTCAACAGAAGCAGAGTATATGGCTCTATGTGAAGCTGTAAAAGAAGCACTCTGAATAAAATCGTTAGCAATTAGCATTAATATAAATATTTCAGATCCGATTATAATTTACGAAGACAATATAGGTTGCATCAATATTGCGGATAATCCATACTGTCACAAACGGTCAAAGCATATTGACATAAAGTATCATGTCTCGAGAGAACAAGTAGAGAAAAATGTATAAAAACTGAAATTTATTATTACCGGTAGCCAACTGGCAGACGTACTGACAAAGCCACTGTCAGTAGTTACATTTCCGGAGTTGAGAACAGGAATGGGCCTGGAATAACTGAACTGCTATATAATAAATATTTGTAATGTTTAAAATTTAATGGTCTGGTTTGGTTTTTCTAGGTTTCCCCATTCCTATGCAACGAATGTTGGACCATTTTGTACTGCCCCCAGAAAGCGCAAGGAAGGTCTGTGTTATGTAAAATATATAGTATAGTATTATGTTATATATATTATATATAATATATATACAGTCTGTCAAGTTAAAGCGTGGGTAACTTTTTTGGTAAAATATTTTATTTAAACGCATGTTTCTACATGGAATTACATTTGTCAAGGTGT
>NC_046663.1:127019185-127020245 GCF_010883055.1 Belonocnema kinseyi
GGCGTGAGATGTACAGTCGCGGAACGGAAGACTTAAGATGCATACTTTTGTTCATGTGCATAACCTTTCTTGTCCCGATATCAAGAGATCTGAGCTCGTTCTCGGTCCATGGAACTACTCCAAATGAATAGAGTAGTACCGGGACGGCAAGGATGTTCGTTGCAGATACTTTGTTCCTCGCCGACAGTTCGGAAGACCAAATCTGTCGGATGAGACGTTTGTATCTGCTTCGGCGAGTGTCCTTTATAGATGTCACATCCTGAATGCAGCTCTGTGGCACGCCCAGGTATGTATAAGTCTCTCCAGAGCATAGGTGTCGTATGGCGCTTCTATCAACGAGCTCAGGATCTTCAGGGATGCCATTAAGTTTTCCTCGCTTCAAATATACCTTGGCGCATTTGTCTAAGCCAAATTCCGTTCCAATTTCCTTAGTATATCGTTCGACAATCCCCAGAGCTAGATGCAATTGCTCTCTGTTTTTAGCATAGATCTTAAGATCATCCATGTAAAATACATGAGTGACCTTGTACTTTCGATCTGCAGGTTTGCCGCACAAGTATCCGTCGGAATGGCGCAGTGCTAGAGATAGTGGCAATAATGTAAGGCAAAAGAGGAGTGGGCTCATGGTGTCGCCCTGAAAGACACCTCTCTGAAAGTTGACCTTGTTAGTTGTCACACGATTTTTTCCAGATGAGATAGTAAATCTGGTTTTCTAAAGCGGCATCAATCTCTCTATGCGCCCAACTATTTGCGGATGAACCTTTAAGATTTCTAAAAGACAGATGATAAGTCTATGGGATGTAGAATCGAAAGCTTTCCGATAATCAATCCAGGCCATCGATAGGTCACGCTGGTAGAATGCTGCATCTTTGCAGACACATCTATCGATGAGCAGGTTCTCCCGACATCCGGCTACGCCTTTCCTTGAGCCGCGTTGTTCATACATTTCTTGCCACATAGGTTCAATTGCCCGAACAATCCTATCATTTAGGATAGCTGCGAATATCTTATAAAGCGTGTTCAGACAAGTTATTGGCCTGTAGTTCTTCGGGTCAGCTAA